>NW_028162618.1:0-98537 GCF_964263955.1 Coregonus lavaretus
CCACAAATTTCTTGTTAACAAACTATAGTTTTGGCAAGTCGGTTAGGACATCTACTTTGTGCATGACAAGTAATTTTTCCAACAATTGTTTACAGACAGATTATTTCACTAATAATTCACTGTATCACAATTCCAGTGGGTCAGAAGTTTACATACACTAAGTTGACTGTGGCTTTAAACAGCTTGGAAATTCCAGAAAAATGATGTCATGGCTTTAGAAGCTTCTGATAGGCTAATTGACATAATTTGAGTCAATTGGAGGTGTACCTGTGGATGTATTTCAAGGCCTACCTTCAAACTCAGTGCCTCTTTACTTGACATCATGGGAAAATCAAAAGAAATCAGCCAAGACCTCAGAAATAAATGTGTAGACCTCCACAAGTCTGGTTCATCGTTGGGAGCAATTTCCAAACGCCTGAAGGTACCACGTTCATCTGTACAAACAATAGTACGTAAGTATAAACACCATGGGACCACACAGCCGTCATACCGCTCAGGAAGGAGACGCTTTCTGTCTCCTAGAGTTGAACGTATTTTGGTGCGGAAAGTGCAAATCAATCCCAGAACAACAGCAAAGGACCTTGTGAAGATGCTGGAGGAAACAGGTTCAAAAGTATCTATATCCATAAAACAAGTCCTACATCGACATAATCTGAAAGGCCGCTCAGCAAGGAAGAAGCCACTGCTCCAAAACTGCCATAAAAAAGCCAGACTACAGTTTGCAACTGCACATGGGGACAAAGATCATACTTTTTGGAGAAATGTCCTCTGGTCTGATTAAACAAAAATAGAACTGTTTGGCCATAATGACCATCGTTATGTTTGGAAGAAAAAGGGGGATGCTTGCAAGCCGAAGAACACCATCCCAACCGTGAAGAACGGGGGTGGCAGCATCATGCTGTGGGGGTGCTTTGCTGCAGGAGGGACTGGTACACTTCACAAAATAGATGGCATCAAGAGGAAGGAAAATTATGTGGATATATTGAAGCAACATCTCAAGACATCAGTCAAGAAGTTAAAGTTTGGACGCAAATGGGTCTTCCAAATGGACAATGACCCCAAGCATACTTCCAAAGTTGTGGCAAAATGGCTTAAGGACAACAAAGTCAAGGTATTAGAGTGGCCATCACAAAGCCCTGACCTCAATCCTATAGAAAATGTGTGGGCAGAACTGAAAAAGAGTGTGCGAGCCAGGAGGCCTACAAACCTGACTCAGTTACACCAGCTCTGTCAGGAGGAATGGGCCAAAATTCACCCAACTTATTGTGGGAAGCTTGTAGAAGGCTACCCAAAACGTTTGACCCAAGTTAAACAATTTAAAGGCAATGCTACCAAATACTAATTGAGTGTATGTAAACTTCTGACCCACTGGGAATGTGATGAAAGAAATAAAAGTTGAAATAAATCATTGTCTCTACTATTATTCTAACATTTCACATTCTTAAAATAAAGTGGTGATCCTAACTGACCTAAGAGGATATTTTTACTAGGATTAAATGTCAGGAATTGTGAAAAATTGAGTTTAAATGTATTTGGCTAAGGTGTATGTAAACCTCCGACTTCCACTGAGAATATATATATACATACATACAGTGGGGGAAAAAAGTATTTAGTCAGCCACCAATTGTGCAAGTTCTCCCACTTAAAAAGATGAGAGAGGCCTGAATTTTCATCATAGGTACACGTCAACTATGACAGACAAATTGAGACAAAAAAATCCAGAAAATCACATTGTAGGATTTTTTATGAATTTATTTGCAAATTATGGTGGAAAATAAGTATTTGGTCACCTACAAACAAGCACGATTTCTGGCTCTCACAGACCTGTAACTTCTTCTTTAAGAGGCTCCTCTATCCTCCACTCGTTACCTGTATTAATGGCACCTGTTTGAACTTGTTATCAGTATAAAAAGACACCTGTCCACAACCTCAAACAGTCACACTCCAAACTCCACTATGGCCAAGACCAAAGAGCTGTCAAAGGACACCAGAAACAAAATTGTAGACCTGCACCAGGCTGGGAAGACTGAATCTGCAATAGGTAAGCAGCTTGGTTTGAAGAAATCAACTGTGGGAGCAATTATTAGGAAATGGAAGACATACAAGACCACTGATAATCTCCCTCGATCTGGGGCTCCACGCAAGATCTCACCCCGTGGGGTCAAAATGATCACAAGAATGGTGAGCAAAAATCCCAGAACCACACGGGGGGACCTAGTGAATGACCTGCAAAGAGCTGGGACCAAAGTAACAAAGCCTACCATCAGTAACACACTACGCCGCCAGGGACTCAAATCCTGCAGTGCCAGACGTGTCCCCCTGCTTAAGCCAGTACATGTCCAGGCCCGTCTGAAGTTTGCTAGAGTGCATTTGGATGATCCAGAAGAGGATTGGGAGAATGTCATATGGTCAGATGAAACCAAAATAGAACTTTTTGGTAAAAACTCAACTCGTCGTGTTTGGAGGACAAAGAATGCTGAGTTGCATCCAAAGAACACCATACCTACTGTGAAGCATGGGGGTGGAAACATCATGCTTTGGGGCTGTTTTTCTGCAAAGGGACCAGGACGACTGATCCGTGTAAAGGAAAGAATGAATGGGGCCATGTATCGTGAGATTTTGAGTGAAAACCTCCTTCCATCAGCAAGGGCATTGAAGATGAAACGTGGCTGGGTCTTTCAGCATGACAATGATCCCAAACACACCGCCCGGGCAACGAAGGAGTGGCTTCGTAAGAAGCATTTCAAGGTCCTGGAGTGGCCTAGCCAGTCTCCAGATCTCAACCCCATAGAAAATCTTTGGAGGGAGTTGAAAGTCTGTGTTGCCCAGCGACAGCCCCAAAACATCACTGCTCTAGAGGAGATCTGCATGGAGGAATGGGCCAAAATACCAGCAACAGTGTGTGAAAACCTTGTGAAGACTTACAGAAAACCTTTGACCTGTGTCATTGCCAACAAAGGGTATATAACAAAGTATTGAGAAACTTTTGTTATTGACCAAATACTTATTTTCCACCATAATTTGCAAATAAATTCATTAAAAATCCTACAATGTGATTTTCTGGAATGTTTTTTCTCATTTTGTCTGTCATAGTTGACGTGTACATATGATGGAAATTACAGGCCTCTCTCATCTTTTTAAGTGGGAGAACTTGCACAATTGGTGGCTGACTAAATACTTTTTTTCCCCACTGTGTATATATATATGTATATATATATATATCTATATAGTGAGGGAAAAAAGTATTTGATCCCCTGCTGATTTTGTAAGTTTGCCCACTGACAAAGAAATGATCCGTCTATAATTTTAATGGTAGGTTTATTTGAACAGTGAGAGACAGAATAACAACAACAAAATCCTGAAAAACGCATGTCAAAAATTTTATAAATTTATTTGCATTTTAATGAGGGAAATAAGTATTTGACCCCCTCTCAATCAGAAAGATTTCTGGCTCCCAGGTGTCTTTTATACAGGTAACGTGCTGAGATTAGGAGCACACTCTTAAAGGGAGTGCTCCTAATCTCAGCTTGTTACCTGTATAAAAGACACCTGTCCACAGAAACAATCAATCAATCAGATTCCAAACTCTCCACCATGGCCAAGACCAAAGAGCTGTCCAAGGATGTCAGGGACAAGATTGTAGACCTACACAAGGCTGGAATGGGCTACAAGACCATCGCCAAGCAGCTTGGTGAGAAGGTGACAACACTTGGTGCGATTCTTCGCAAATGGAAGAAACACAAAATAACTGTCAATCTCCCTCGGCCTGGGGCTCCATGCAAGATCTCACCTCGTGGAGTTGCAATGATCATGAGAACGGTGAGGAATCAGCCCAGAACTACACGGGAGGATCTTGTCATGATCTCAAGGCAGCTGGGACCATAGTCACCAAGAAAATAATTGGTTACACACTACGCCGTGAAGGACTGAAATCCTGCAGCGCCCGCAAGGTCCCCTTGCTCAAGAAAGCACATATACAGGGCCGTCTGAAGTTTGCCAATGAACATATGAATGATTCAGAGGAGAACTGGGTGAAAGTGTTGTGGTCAGATGAGACCAAAATCGAGCTCTTTGGCATCAACTCAACTCGCCGTGTTTGGAGGAGGAGGAATGCTGCCTATGATCCCAAGAACACCATCCCCACCGTCAAACATGGAGGTGGAAACATTATGCTTTGGGGGTGTTTTTCTGCTAAGGGGACAGAACAACTTCACCGCATCAAAGGGACGATGGACAGAACCTCCTTCCCTCAGCCAGGGCATTGGAAAATGGTCGTGGATGGGTATTCCAGCATGACAATGACCCAAAACACATGGCCAAGGCAACAAAGGAGTGGCTCAAGAAGAAGCACATTAAGGTCCTGGAGTGGCCTAGCCAGTCTCCACACCTTAATCCCATAGAAAATCTGTGGAGCGAGTTGAAGGTTCGAGTTGCCAAACGTCAGCCTCGAAACCTTAATGACTTGGAGAAGATCTGCAATGAGGAGTGGAACAAAATCCCTCCTGAGATGTGTGCAAACCTGGTGGCCAACTACAAGAAACGTCTGACCTCTGTGATTGCCAACAAGGGTCTTGCCACAAAGTACTAAGTCATGTTTTGCAGAGGGGTCAAATACTTATTTCCCTCATTAAAATGCAAATCAATTAATAAAATTTTTGACATGCGTTTTTCTGGATTTTTTTGTTGTTATTCTGTCTCTCACTGTTCAAATAAACCTACCATTAAAATTATAGACTGATTATGTCTTTGTCAGTGGGCAAACGTACAAAATCAGCAGGGGATCAAATACTTTTTTCCCCTCACTGTGTGTGTATATATATATATATACACACACACACACACACACACAGTGTGTGGAGAGACAGAGAGAGACAGAGAGACAGACAGAGAGAGAGACAGAGAGAGAGAGAGAAGAGAGAGAGAGAGAGAGAAGAGAGAGAGAGAGAGAGAGACCGCTGCACGCTTAACCTTGTTTAGTCTTGCCAGGAAAACCACAGGACGGCAAGGCCAAGAACAACAATTATATGTTGCATTGTGGTTCCAGTACCAGACTTGACAGCTCAAAGAAACTGGCCATTTTTCATTGCAGTAGCCTACAGGTAATGACAACATATCAGCTGGACAGGTAACGAATAGTGACATTTTGGCTCTCCATAGAGGAAGCATGATGATGCTAAATCATTGACCTTGTTCTCCATGACTTTCCCTGACTAAATAAAGGTCAAATAAAATGGCAATTCTGCTATGTCCTTTTGTGGCCTACTCCGTTCTGCTCTATTTTAGGGTGTCCTGCTGTGTTCTCTTCCACTCACCTCCTCCATTGTTGCTGGGTTTCTTCCTGAACTGGACAGTGTGAACCATGTCCCACTCTGTCTCACAGCTCAGCTGGTGCTCCACCTGCCTGGGAGGCTTGTCTCCTGTGGCTTGGCTCTGACCCTGGTGCCGCTGGCCCCATTCAAACACAGAGCTAAACTCCTGGGAGAGAGAATACAGGTATACTCAGAGTCATAGATATCCATTTACAGTAGACACACACCTATATACAGTACTATCTAGATACAGTACATGGTTCTGGCTGACTGGGTAGGTAGTGGTACAGATAAAGACAGCAAAGGCTGGAAATACTATGAGAGAGGCTATTAAAATTAAACGAGTTTTGACAGAGAAAGAGAATAGGGGATGTTTTTTTTTCCTCCACAGAGAAGCTAACTGACAGACATCTGTCCTGAGAGGGTTAGTTTCTATGAAGAGATGAGCTAGCTTGTGTGCTTTCATCACGACCGGGCTGAACCATTTTAGATTCAGGAATCAGGATATACTTCTGGGCTTTGGTTTCCAGTTGCATCTCTGCCATCAGGGTTTTTATTTCAGTCAGAGAACGCTAGAATATATCTTTATTCCAGTGCAGCAGAGAAACAGAGACAGGAAACATGAAGCGATGCTGCTGTCTGTAACACGTCACGTGATCAAGGTGATTGGAGCCAGACTGTGGTTTGACAGTCATCATCCAACTCTCAAGACAACTGATGTGTCACCATGGATACAGCCAAGCCAATATATCAGGTGGAGTGTTAAGCTGCGCGGGCATCACCCAGTAGAAATATCAGCCCGCGCAGCTTAACACTCCACCTGATATATTGGCTTGGCTGTATCCATGGTGACACATCAGTTGTCTTGAGAGTTGGATGATGACTGTCAAACCACAGTCTGGCTCCAATCACCTTGATCATGTGATGTGTTATTAGGTGGAGTGTTAAGCTGCGCGGGCATCACCCAGTAGAAATATCAGCCCGCGCAGAGAAGCACGAGATTTCTAGAGTTTTCCCCCTTAGCTAACACTATCAACGTTTCCCTTTACTGTGGGAATTGTGATCGAATCAATGCGATATTAGCCACTTTCAATGCAACATACCGAAACAAAACGAACAATGCAAGACTTAGTAGGCAAAACTCTACTACGCAAGAGATTTTGTTGTAGGCAGAACGCATCGGTGTATGATTCTATTGCATTGACAGGCACCACTCCGCCCGTACTCTACACAGACCGGCGGCTTAACCTATCAGAGCTGCAGTAGGCCTATATGCAAATATACCATTGCCATATATGTATCTGTGCCGTTCACTTTGAACTGGACTGTGTTTGCAGCATGAGCGGTCGTGAGTAGATGCGCTTGTTTTGAGATCAAAGCAAGAGCTGCATGTAGCCACGTGAGCACATTTTGTTCATGTCCTTTGCTAGTTAGTGAGTTATTAGCCCAGTTATAGATCATTTGTAGTCAGCAATAGGGGAGTGATTGCTTCCTACAAGAGCACAAAACATTTACATTTCTAGACATCTTTGAAAAGCGAGTCAGGTAAAGAGCTTTTTTTTGTCTTAAAGGGACAGTTTTGTATTTTGAGACAGGCTTGACTAAGCTAAGTAGCCAATAGGCAGAGGGTAGCATAATTTGTCTAATTCTCTGTAATAATGATATCGGAATAATAATGCATTTTATTTTGTAAAGTGGTTTCTTGCATCAAACAACACAATTTCCAGTCACCTCCTTGGTCTGAAGAACAAGTGGATAAACAGGTTAATGTCAAGCCCTGCATGTTATTTTTAATTTTTTTCAAAAGTCTCATGTAATGTAGGCCTACATTGAACACCACAATTTGGCTGCTACTGTAGGCTGAATGATAGAACAGCTATTTGCATGTTCAACAAATTGCACTGTCTGTATTATCAGCACCAGCCAACAGTTGTGGCCGAGCCAATTAGCAGTTTTTCTATATGAACGTCCTCTCAAGATTGATAGTCTAACCTTGTTAGTATTCACGCAAGATTGATAGTCTAACCTTGTTAGTATTCACGCAAGATTGATAGTCTAACCTTGTTAGTATTCACGCAAGATTGATAGTCTAACCTTGTTAGTATTCACGCAAGATTGATAGTCTAACCTTGTTAGTATTCACGCAAGATTGATAGTCTAACCTTGTTAGTATTCACGCAAGATTGATAGTCTAACCTTGTTAGTATTCACGCAAGATTGATAGTCTAACCTTGTTAGTATTCAAATATGTGCATGTTTACATTTTGTTTATGATGACCTAAAACAAGGTACATTAAATCTAAATATATGTAAATAACATCTAACCTTGGCAGCACACAGCATGGCAGAGTGGTCAACATCTTCCATGGGTTTATATTCCAGCACTAGGTCTCCATCCTGGTAGAAATGAAGAGAACTGATGTTAGTCTGATCTGTGGCCATTATAACAGGAAAGGATACATCTCATTCTCTTCCGTATCGACGTACCCGGTCTAGGATACGCAGGGATCCTGAAGTGAGAGAATCCTGCTCCTCACTCCTTTCTGGGTTGGTGTGTATAAAAACTCCATCATGCTCATACAGAACCTGAGAGAGAAAGAGGTTCATACATTCAGAGATTAATACAACTCCTTTTATGTTGTTGTTGGAGACTTTGTACACAAATAGGTCTAATGTACCTACTAGCAAGCTATCGAATTTAATCCAAATCAGGTGCTATTTGCATGTGAAAATGTAATGGGATACATTTGCTGTATTCTTTACATTTTTGTTGGCGGCTCTTTGAACATTGACCAATTTCACATTATTTCACTATTCTACCTTTTCTGGAAGCTGATGTTGTGGCTAGCTAGGTGGCTCAACCAACTTCCTGACAACTTTTAAACTGTTTGTTTTGGTGGTTGCTAGTACAACAACAAGTTAGCTCAACTTGTCACTATGAAAGCTAATAACACGAGCCTGTTGGTATTCTGGAAGTCGACAGTTTCAAAGTTTTACAAGTAACTTCATATGACCGCTAACAAACTTTGTTTCACCTGAATCTGCACTACTCTGCCAACTGGACAGGCTACTTCTGCTAGCTACTGTAGCTAACGTAGGTTGCTAGCAGTCAATTGTCGGACAATGGTTCTGCAACTTCCAGCCAACTGATTTCGGTTAAAGTATTTACAAAACCTCACAGAGAACTTGATCGCTTGACAATGTGAACAAAACAGAGCACTTAAAAAAAACGAAATGCCACAGATATGTTTTCTCAGCACCTTGAAGCCAGCAGAAGTCGCCATGTCGCTGCCGCAGCTGATGTTTACGATGACGTAGTAGGACAGCTCACATGCTTCCAGTTGTTTTATGAGTTTTTGGGGGTTTTAGATGAAATAACGAAATACTCGTCAATGGGTGTTGCTAAATCCCTTGAGGTTTGACACATTCATTGTAAACCAACGACGCAATTAACGAGATCATTGAAATAGTTGTGTGTATCTCGCATTCAACAGAGATTATTCTTGAACTGTTTGTTGTTCAAGCTTCCACTTCCGCAAACATACGCCAGGAGGGTACATAGCACGTTACTAGGGGTGTAGTCATAATCCTGAATCTGTTGCAAAACGTTTCGTAAACGGAACGAAACTGGGAGGGACCTACCTTAATTTGTCCAATAGAAACTAGTTTCTTTTGCAACTGAATCGACTAATGATTACACCCCAGCTGTAAGAGGAGGAGGTGGTACCTTTGGACTTCGTTATAGGCTGTGGTCCTCTGTAGCTCAATTGGTAGAGCATGGCGCTTGTAACGCCAGGGTAGTGGGTTCGATCCCCCGAGACCACCCATAAGTAAAAATGTACGCACACAAGACTGTAAGTCGCTTTGGATAAAAGCGTCTGCTGAATTATATTATGTTGTTTCGTTTAGGCCTATTATTCAAGACAAAGGGTGAAAAAACCTATACATATACAATCATGTCATAGACTGGTGTCATACCTTAAGCCAGCAGGTGATTAAATCAACTGAAAGACAGGAGGTCCGGAGCATCTCTCTCTCTCTCAATTCAACTGGCATGGGAAACATGTTTACATTGCCAAAGCAAGTGAAAGATAAAATAAACAAAAGTGAAATAAACAATAATAAACAACAAATGTTCCAAAGGAATAGAGACATTTCAAATGTCATATTATGTCTATATACACAGTGTTGTAACGATGTGCAAATAGTTAAAGTACAAATGGGAAAATAAATAAACATAAATATGGATTGTATTTACAGTGGTGTTTGTTTTTCACTGGTTGCCCTTTTCTTGTGGCAACTGGTCACAAATCTTTCTGCTGTGGTGGCATACTGTGGTATTTCACCAAATAGATACGGGAGTTTATGAAGATTGGATTTGTTTTCAAATTCTGTGTGGGTCTGTGTAATCTGAGGGAAATATGTATCTCTAAAATGGTCATACATTTGGCAGGAGGTTAGGAAGTGCAGCTCAGTTTCCACCTCATTTTGTGGGCAGTGTGCACATAGCCTGCCTTCTCTTGAGAGCCAGGTCTGCCGACGGCGGCCTCTCTCAATAGCAAGGCTATGCTCACTGAGTCTGTACATAGTCAAAGCTTTCCTTAATTTTGGGTCAGTCACAGTGGTCAGGTATTCTGCCACTGTGTACTCTCTGTTTGAGGCCAAATAGCATTCTAGTTTGCTCTGTTTTTTTGTTCATTCTTTCCAATGTTTCAAGTAATTATATTTTTGTTTTGTTATGATTTGGTTGGGTCTAATTGTGTTTCTGTCCTGGGGCTCTGTGGGGTCTGTTTGTGTTTGTGAACAGAGCCCCAGGACCAGCTTGCTTAGGGGACTCTTTTCCAGGTTCATCTCGCTGTAGGTGATGGCTTTGTTATGGAAGGTTTGGGAATCGCTTCCTTTTAGGTGGTTATAGAATTTAACAGCTCTTTTCTGGATTTTGATAACTAGCGGGAATCGTCCGAATTCTGCTCTGCATTCATTATTTGGTGTTTTATGTTGTACACAGAGGATGTGTTTGTAGAATTCTGCATGGGGGGTCTCAATTTAATGTTTGTCCCATTTTGTGAATTATTGGTTGGTGAGTGGACCCCAGACCTCACAACCATAGAGGGCAATGGGTTCTATAACTGATTCAAGTATTTTTAGCCAGATCCTAATTGGTATGTCAAATTTGATGCTCCTTTTGATGGTGTAGAAGGCCCTTCTTGCCTTGTCTCTCAGATTGTTCACAGCTTTGTGGAAGTTACCTGGGGTGCTGATGTTTAGGCTGAGTTAGGTATAGTTTTTTGTGTGCTCTAGGGCAACTGTGTCTAGAAGGAATTTGTATTTGTGGTCATGGCAACTGGACCATTTTTGGAACACCATTATTTTTGTCTTACTGAGATTTACTCTCAGGGCCCAGGTCTGACAGAATCTGTGCAGAAGATCTAGGTGCTGCTGTAGGCCCTCCTTGGTTGGGGACAGAAGCCCCAGATCATCAGCAAACAGTAGACATTTGACTTCAGATTCTAGTTGGGTGAGGCCGGGTGCTGCAGACTGTTCTAGTGCCCTCGCCAGTTCATTAAGATATATGTTGAAGAGGGTCGGTGTCAAGTTGCATCCCTGTCTCACCCCACGGCCCTGTGGAAAGAAATGTGTGTGTTTTTTGTCAATTTTAACCGCACACTTGTTGTTTGTGTACATGGATTTTATAATGTTGTATGTTTTTCCCCCAACACCACTTTCCATCAATTTGTATAGCAGACCCTCATGCCAAATTGAGTCAAAAGCTTTTTTGAAATCAACAAAGCATGAGAAGACTTTGCTTTTGTTGTGTTTTGTTTGTCAATTAGGGTGTGCAGGGTGAATACGTGGTCTGTCGTACGGTAATTTGGTAAAAAGCCAATTTGACATTTGCTCAGTACATTGTTTTCACTGAGGAAATGAACTAGTCTGCTGTTAATGATGATGCAGAGGATTTTCCCAAGGTTGCTGTTGACGCATATCCCACGGTAGTTATTGGGGCCGGATTTGTCTCCACTTTTGTGGATTGGGGTGATCAGTCCTTGGTTCCAAGTATTCGGAAAGATGCCAGAGCTGAGGATGATGTTAAGGAGTTTAAGTATAGCCAAGTGAAATTTGTGGTCTGTATATTGTATCATTTCGTTTAGGTTACCATCAACACCACAGGCCTTTTTGGGTTGAAGAGTTCGTTTTTTATCCTGTAGTTCATGCAATGAACATTCAACTACATCCAAGTTTACACCTTCGCTATTGCAGTGAAACGTTTTGTCCAGGAAGTTGTCTAAAAGGGATAGAATTTGTTGTTGGCAAATTGTTTTCTGGTAGGTTTCTACACTACTTTCCTTCCATCTAAAGCATTTCTTAATAGTATACAGTTTGTTCGGCTTTGATGCCTCATGATTGAATATTGCTCTGTTCACGTAGAATGTGATTTTGCTGTGATCTGATAGGGGTCAGTGGTTTTTTTCTCTCTCTCTCTCTCTCTCTCTCTCTCTCTCTCTCTCTCTCTCTCTCTCTCTCTCTCTCTCTCTCTCTCTCTCTCTCTCTCTCTCTCTCTCTCTCTCTCTCTCTCTCTCTCTCTCTCTCTCTCTCTCTCTCTCTCTCTCTCTCTCTCTCTCTCTCTCTCTCATGAATAATTTACTGCATCTTGTTCTCACTTTATAGCAAATTAAAGCTGGAATTGCTCCATTTACAGACCAGCTCTGAAATTTACCTCTTATGGCTCCATGAAGACCTCTTTGTCTTCACAGAAGAGAGAGAGAGAGGGAGAGAAAGAGAGGGAGAAGGAGAGAGAGATAAATATTTATACAGTGGGGGAAAAAAGTATTTAGTCAGCCACCAATTGTGCAAGTTCTCCAACTTAAAAAGATGAGAGAGGCCTGTAATTTTCATCATAGGTACACGTCAACTATGACAGACAAAATGAGAAAAAAAATCCTGAAAATCACATTGTAGGATTTTTAATGAATTTATTTGCAAATTATGGTGGAAAATAAGTATTTGGTCAATAACAAAAGTTTCTCAATACTTTGTTATATACCCTTTGTTGGCAATGACACAGGTCAAACGTTTTCTGTAAGTCTTCACAAGGTTTTCACACACTGTTGCTGGTATTTTGGCCCATTCCTCCATGCAGATCTCCTCTAGAGCAGTGATGTTTTGGGGCTGTCGCTGGGCAACACAGACTTTCAACTCCCTCCAAAGATTTTCTATGGGGTTGAGATCTGGAGACTGGCTAGGCCACTCCAGGACCTTGAAATGCTTCTTACGAAGCCACTCCTTCGTTGCCCGGGCGGTGTGTTTGGAATCATTGTCATGCTGAAAGACCCAGCCACGTTTCATCTTCAATGCCCTTGCTGATGGAAGGAGGTTTTCACTCAAAATCTCATGATACATGGCCCCATTCATTCTTTCCTTTACACTGATCAGTCGTCCTAGTCCCTTTGCAGAAAAACAGCCCCAAAGCATGATGTTTCCACCCCCATGCTTCACAGTAGGTATGGTGTTCTTTGGATGCAACTCATCATTCTTTGTCCTCCAAACACGACGAGTTGAGTTTTTACCAAAAAGTTCTATTTTGGTTTCATCTGACCATATGACATTCTCCCAATCCTCTTCTGGATCATCCAAATGCACTCTAGCAAACTTCAGACGGGCCTGGACATGTACTGGCTTAAGCAGGGGGACACGTCTGGCACTGCAGGATTTGAGTCCCTGGCGGCGTATTGTGTTACTGATGGTAGGCTTTGTTACTTTGGTCCCAGCTCTCTGCAGGTCATTCACTAGGTCCCCCCGTGTGGTTCTGGGATTTTTGCTCACCGTTCTTGTGATCATTTTGACCCCACAGGGTGAGATCTTGCGTGGAGCCCCAGATCGAGGGAGATTATCAGTGGTCTTGTATGTCTTCCATTTCCTAATAATTGCTCCCACAGTTGATTTCTTCAAACCAAGCTGCTTACCTATTGCAGATTCAGTCTTCCCAGCCTGGTGCAGGTCTACAATTTTGTTTCTGGTGTCCTTTGACAGCTCTTTGGTCTTGGCCATAGTGGAGTTTGGAGTGTGACTGTTTGAAATTGTGGACAGGTGTCTTTTATACTGATAACAAGTTCAAACATGTGCCATTAATACAGGTAACGAGTGGAGGACAGAGGAGCCTCTTAAAGAAGAAGTTACAGGTCTGTGAGAGCCAGAAATGTTGCTTGTTTGTAGGTGACCAAATACTTATTTTCCACCATAATTTGCAAATAAATTCATTAAAAATCCTACAATGTGATTTTCTGGATTTTTTAAAATCTATTTGTCTGTCATAGTTGACGTGTACCTATGATGAAAATTAAAGGCCTCTCTCATCTTTTTAAGTGGGAGAACTTGCACAATTGGTGGCTGACTAAATACTTTTCCCCCCCACTGTATATAGAGAGAGAGCGAGAGAGAGAGAGAGAGAGAGGGAGAAAGGAGAAGAGTCTCTGGGATGGAAGAGGCTAGTATCTCAGGAGAGACAGGAGGGGTCTCTGGGATGGATGAGGCTAGTATCTCAGGAGAGACAGGAGGGGTCTCTGGGATGGATGAGGCTAGTATCTCAGGAGAGACAGAAGGAGAAGGCGTCTCTGGGATGGATGAGGCTAGTATCTCAGGAGAGACAGGAGGAGTCTCTGGGATGGATGAGGCTAGTATCTCAGGAGAGACAGAAGGAGAAGGCGTCTCTGGGATGGATGAGGCTAGTATCTCAGGAGGGACAGGAGGAGTCTCTGGGATGGATGAGGCTAGTATCTCAGGAGAGACAGAAGGAGAAGGAGTCTCTGGGATGGAGGAGGCTAGTATCTCAGGAGAGACAGGAGGAGAAGGAGTCTCTGGGATGGATGAGGCTAGTATCTCAGGAGAGACAGAAGGAGTCTCTGGGATGGATGAGGCTAGTATCTCAGGAGAGACAGAAGGAGAAGGAGTCTCTGGGATGGATGAGGCTAGTATCTCAGGAGAGACAGAAGGAGAAGGAGTCTCTGGGATGGATGAGGCTAGTATCTCAGGAGAGACAGGAGGAGAAGGAGTCTCTGGGATGGATGAGGCTAGTATCTCAGGAGAGACAGAAGGAGTCTCTGGGATGGATGAGGCTAGTATCTCAGGAGAGACAGGAGGAGTCTCTGGGATGGATGAGGCTAGTATCTCAGGAGAGACAGGAGGAGTCTCTGGGATGGATGAGGCTAGTATCTCAGGAGAGACAGAAGGAGTCTCTGGGATGGATGAGGCTAGTATCTCAGGAGAGACAGGAGGAGAAGGAGTCTCTGGGATGGAGGAGGCTAGTATCTCAGGAGAGACAGGAGGAGTCTCTGGGATGGATGAGGCTAGTATCTCAGGAGAGACAGGAGGAGAAGGAGTCTCTGGGATGGATGAGGCTAGTATCTCAGGAGAGACAGGAGGAGTCTCTGGGATGGATGAGGCTAGTATCTCAGGAGAGACAGAAGGAGAAGGAGTCTCTGGGATGGATGAGGCTAGTATCTCAGGAAAGACAGGAGGAGTCTCTGGGATGGATGAGGCTAGTATCTCTGGAAAGACAGGAGGAGTCTCTGGGATGGATGAGGCTAGTATCTCAGGAGAGACAGAAGGAGTCTCTGGGATGGATGAGGCTAGTATCTCAGGAGAGACAGACGGAGTCTCTGGGATGGATGAGGCTAGTATCTCAGGAGAGACAGGAGGAGTCTCTGGGATGGATGAGGCTAGTATCTCAGGAGAGACAGGAGGAGAAGGAGTCTCTGGGATGGATGAGGCTAGTATCTCAGGAGAGACAGGAGGAGAAGGAGTCTCTGGGATGGATGAGGCTAGTATCTCAGAAGAGACAGGAGGAGTCTCTGGGATGGATGAGGCTAGTATCTCAGGAAAGACAGAAGGAGAAGGAGTCTCTGGGATGGATGAGGCTAGTATCTCAGGAGAGACAGAAGGAGTCTCTGGGATGGATGATGCTAGTATCTCAGGAGAGACAGGAGGAGTCTCTGGGATGGATGAGGCTAGTATCTCAGGAGAGACAGGAGGAGAAGGAGTCTCTGGGATGGATGAGGCTAGTATCTCAGGAGAGACAGGAGGAGTCTCTGGGATGGATGAGGCTAGTATCTCAGGAGAGACAGAAGGAGTCTCTGGGATGGATGAGGCTAGTATCTCAGGAGAGACAGGAGGAGTCTCTGAGATGGATGAGGCTAGTATCTCAGGAGAGACAGGAGGAGTCTCTGAGATGGATGAGGCTAGTATCTCAGGAGAGACAGGAGGAGTCTCTGAGATGGATGAGGCTAGTATCTCAGGAGAGACAGAAGGAGTCTCTGGGATGGATGAGGCTAGTATCTCAGGAGAGACAGGAGGAGAAGGAGTCTCTGGGATGGATGAGGCTAGTATCTCAGGAAAGACAGGAGTAGAAGGAGTCTCTGGGATGGATGAGGCTAGTATCTCAGGAGAGACAGAAGGAGTCTCTGGGATGGATGAGGCTAGTATCTCAGGAGAGACAGGAGGAGAAGAGGTCTGGGATGGATGAGGCTAGTATCTCAGGAGAGACAGAAGGAGAAGGAGTCTCTGGGATGGATGAGGCTAGTATCTCAGGAGAGACAGGAGGAGTCTCTGGGATGGATGAGGCAAGTATTTCAGGAGAGACAGGAGGAGAAGGAGTCTCTGGGATGGATGAGGCTAGTATCTCAGGAGAGACAGAAGGAGACTCTGGGATGGATGAGGCTAGTATTTCAGGAGAGACAGGAGGAGTCTCTGGGATGGATGAGGCTAGTATCTCAGGAGAGACAGAAGGAGTCTCTGGGATGGATGAGGCTAGTATCTCAGGAGAGACAGGAGGAGAAGGAGTCTCTGGGATGGATGAGGCTAGTATCTCAGGAGAGACAGGAGGAGAAGGAGTCTCTGGGATGGATGAGGCTAGTATCTCAGGAGAGACAGGAGGAGTCTCTGAGATGGATGAGGCTAGTATCTCAGGAAAGACAGGAGGAGTCTCTGGGATGGATGAGGCTAGTATCTCAGGAGAGACAGGAGGAGTCTCTGGGATGGATGAGGCTAGTATCTCAGGAAAGACAGGAGGAGTCTCTGGGATGGCCCCTGGAAGTGTCTGAAGGGAAGTGTGTATCACTTTCTCATAAACTGTTAAAACTCACCACTCGGTCTGTTCCCACTGGAGGCTATAGCAGTCAGTACCAACACTCTATGTGTAAGTACACACACTCTGTGAAGAACTGCTTCATCTCTGGTTCACTCAACCACAAACATGATGATGACTTCCACAGTTAGACAGGGTACGAGTGCAGTTTGTTTTTTAGTTGCCTGTGTTGCATGTTATTTTTCACATATCAGTTTGCAAACAATATTTTAAAAAAAGAATCATTGAGTTAATAAAGCCGCATACAAACATGGTCTCTTTTTTTGCTTTCTTGAGTAAGGCAGCTCCAAAATGCAGGTGTTTCAGCCTAGCTCAGTGCTTTCTGTGGTGGTGGGGCAGCCAGTGGAAAATACGGAGCATAGGGGTTGGTAATGTTCTCTACTTGCGCCGTGATTGGCTCAGTGCTCTGTAACTCATGGGGACACTACGTCAACGCAAAATCTACGGGGAGAGATCGAAAAAGTCAAGCCCCTTGGGTGCTGCCATAGAGTTACATTAGAAGTGCCCATCCAAGAAGGCTCAAGGTCATTGGCCACAGATAAAATGATTAAATCACATTATATCTACAGTAGCTTTGATTGGACTGATCATGTCAACATCATACTTTCAAAATCTTAGCTAGCAAGCTAGACAAGCAGTCATCATTATGAATCACGTTGACAATCTACTGGCAAATCCTTTTCAATCTTTATCATATGAAGAGAAATTATAGATAAAACGTGTCGGTGCTCATCGGCCATTGGACATAAACATTACACAACAAGTTGGAAATCGCAAATTCACGATGAGTGGTTTGGAAGGAATCAATGGCTAACTGCAAGCTTTGCAAAGCAATCACTAGCCTGCTATTCAGTGGAGTGGGTGTGTGGTCCAAGTCTGGGTTAAAGGGTCTCTTTTCCAAGCTTACAAGGATAGACATTCAACACAATGGGCCAGAAAAGGTTGAATACATTGACCATGCTGTCAATCCAGCATGACTTCTGCCGCGTTCAAAACAACTGGAAACTCGGAACTGGGAAATCTCAGACTTCAGTGAGTTCAAAACAACTGGGAACTGGGAAATAAACGAGCTCCGACTGGGAAAATACGTTTTGAACGGTCATCCAACTCAGAATTCCAAGTCAGGAACTCCGGCCTCTTTCTAGAGCTCCGACCTGAAGATCACTAACGACATGATTCGATCTTGTTTTTTCAGAGTTCCCAGTTGTCATGAAAGCACCATAAATCCAGAGAATGCCAGACTTTGATGAAAAAGTTTTATGTACAAAATAATTGCCCACAAGAAGGACCGCTGCACCACCTTCCTGTTCAAGTGAGCACAGCACAACAAGGTGAGTCCAAAAATGTATTGTATGCTGCTGCATAAATGATGTAATATGGCAGGGAGATATGTATACTGTAGCTAAGAAATTAAAACTAAGTGTATGTTGTGGAGTAAGCTGTTAGTAGCCCATGTGCCTCACCCTAATAATTTGGTCCCTTTTCCCCTCCTAATTTCGCCTACTGTTCTGACTTGGTGGTGCACATGTAGCCTATAACCAGTTGTAGAGAAATGTCATCATCAAACATTGTAAGAGCTTTCATTGTCTGCTTATATGCCCCCTTTATTTACCCTATCCTTATGATGACTTCCACAGTTAGACAGGGTACGAGTGCAGTTTGTATATGACTAAAAATGTATACTCTCTCCATGGTTGGCATTAAGGTGGTAGTCAGTTGAGCTAATCCTAGATCAGCAATAAAAAGCAACATATCCGTAGTTTAGAATTTATGTACTCACACAGTAGAGGTTGTGTTTTCTCTAGCAGGAGGTAAGCTTGGCTTCTCATATGGTGTTGAGTAAAGCTTAAACCATGTATTTAGATCGTAGGTAGGTAGTTTATTTAGGTAGTTATTGTAGGTTTCCGTAGGCAATTATTGTAGGTAAGTATTGTTTACGTATTGTTTAAGTATTGTTACGGCGGAGCCCGGCGAAGCACGAGGCTAGCTAGCTAGCGGGTAGCTACTGGTAACGTTTATTGGTAATTATCTGTTTAGTGCAATGGTGGAGAGTGGTTTCCAATGTTAATGTGCTAGCTAATGTGCTAGCTAGCCAACGTTTAATCCTTTTGCTGCGTTATGAAAGGAACTAGACACCGACATGAATTATCTGTTTAGTGTGTTAACACACTCTTGGTATGCTAGCTAGCTAGCGGGTAGCTACTGGTAACGTTTATTGGTAATTATCTGTTTAGTGCAACGGTGGAGAGTTGTTTCCAATGTTAATGTGCTAGCTAGCCAACGTTTAATTTTTGCTGCGTTACGAAAGGAACTAGACACGGACATGAATTATCTGTTTAGTGTGTTAACACACTCTTGGTAGTTTGTTGTAACCAAGTATTGGTGCTAAACTGTGTGTTATTGGATGCTAGCATGCTAGTTAGCTATGGCGTCATAGCTAGGCATCGTGGGCTGTTGTGGGTAGTTACTGTGGGTTGGCATTGTTTTTCGGCGGTGCCGGGGGTAGCACGAAGCTAGCTAGCTAGCCGTTCTTCAAACAAGGTCAACACAGTGGCCATTGCTAGCTAGCCAACAGACACGGACACGAATTATCTGCTTAGTGTGTTAACACACTATTGGTGGTTTGTTGTGACCAAGTGTTGGTGCTAAACTGTGTGTTTTTGGATGCTAGCATGCTAGTTAGCTATGGTGTCATAGTTAGCTAGCTGAATAAAGTGGGTTGAGTCTACTCCTTTAAACATTGAACCGCTGTGGTTCACAACAATTCTGATTTCTAAAGGTGGAAGTTGGTAGAGTTTTTGTTCGGGTGGTTCAGTGAAACAATTATAGTTTCTGAGGTAGAAGTTTTTGGTGAGGGAGGCCCTGCTCTCTACTCTCCCAGATGTTTAGTTCATTTCATTCCGATCTCCTCTGCATTATTGTAGCCATTTGCTACAGCCTGTCAACTATGCCTCTGCCTATCCCTGTTCTCTCCTCTCTGCACAGGCTACACAAACACCCCACACCGCGTGGCTGCTGCCTCTCTAACCTGGTGGTCCCTGCACGCACCCCACACCTGGAGTTCCAGGTCTCAGGCAGCCTCTGGAACTGCCGTTCTGCTGCCAACAAAGCTGACTTCATCCCAGCCTATGCTAATCTCCAGTCCCTCGACTTCCTGGCGCTGACGGAAACATGGATTACCACTGAAAACACTGCTACTCCTACTGCTCTCTCCTCGTCTGACCATGTGTTCTCGCATACCCCGAGAGCATCTGGTCAGAGGGGTGGTGGCACAGGAATCCTCATCTCTCCCAAGTGGACATTCTAAATTTTTCCCCTAACCCATCTGTCTATCTCCTCATTTGAATTCCATGCTGTCACAGTCACTAGCCCATTTAAGCTTAATATCCTTGTCATCTATCGCCCTCCAGGTTCCCTTGGAGAGTTCATCAATGAGCTTGACGCCTTGATAAGTTCCTTTCCTGAGGATGGCTCACCCCTCACAGTTTTGGGGGATTTCAACCTCCCTATGTCCACATTTGACTCATTTCTCTCTGCCTCCTTCTTTCCACTCCTCTCCTCTTTTGACCTCACCCTCTCACCGTCCCCCCCTACTCACAAGGCAGGCAATACGCTTGACCTCATCTTTACTAGATGCTGCTCTTCTACTAATCTCACTGCAACTCCCCTCCATGTCTCTGACCACTACTTTGTTTCCTTTTCTCTCTCGCTCTCCTCCCACACTACTCACTCTGCCCCTACACAGATGGTAATGCGCCACCGCAACCTTCGCTCTCTCTCTCCCACTACTCTCTCCTCTTCCATCCTATCATCTCTTCCCTCTGCTCAATCCTTCTCCCTCCAATCTCCTGATTCTGCCTCCTCAACCCTCCTCTCCTCCCTTTCTGCATCCTTTGACTCTCTGTGTCCCCTATCCTCCCGGCCGGCTCGGTCCTCCCCTCCAGCTCCGTGGCTTGATGACTCATTGCGAGCTCACAGAACAGAGCTCCGGGCAGCGGAGCGTAAATGGAAGAAAACTAAACTCCCTGCCGACCTGGCATCTTTTCACTCCCTCCTCTCTACATTTTCTTCATCTGTTTCTGCTGCTAAGGCCACTTTCTACCACTCTAAATTCCAAGCATCTGCCTCTAACCCTAGGAAGCTCTTTGCCACATTTTCCTCCCTGCTGAATCCCCCCCCCCCCCTCCTCTCTCTCTCTGTGGATGACTTCGTCAACCACTTTGAAAAGAAGGTTGACGACATTCGATCCTCATTTGTTAAGTCTAATGACACTGCTGGTCCTACTCACACTGCCCTACCCTATGCTTTGACTTCTTTCTCCCCTCTCTCTCCAGATAAAATCCTGCGACTTGTGACTGCAGGCCGCCCAACAACCTGCCCGCTTGACCCCATCCCCTCCTCTCTTCTCCAGACCATCTCCGGTGACCTTCTCCCCTACCTCACCTCGCTGATCAACTCATCCTTGACCGCTGGCCACGTCCCTTCCGTCTTCAAGAGAGCGAGAGTTGCTCCCCTTCTCAAAAAACCAACACTCGATCCCACTGATGTCAACAACTACAGACCAGTATCCCTTCTTTCTTTTCTTTCCAAAACTATTGAGCGTGCCGTCTTTAGCCAACTCTCTTGCTATCTCTCTCAGAATGACCTTCTTGATCCAAACCAGTCAGGTTTCAGGACTGGTCATTCAACTGAGACTGCTCTTCTCTGTGTCACGGAGGCTCTCCGCACTGCTAAAGCTAACTCTCTCTCCTCTGCTCTTGTCCTTCTAGACCTGTCTGCTGCCTTTGATACTGTGAACCATCAGATCCTCCTCTCCACCCTCTCCGAGCTGGGCATCTCCGGCGCGGCTCACTCCTGGATTGCGTCCTACCTGACCGGTCGCTCCTACCAAGTGGCGTGGCGAGAAGCTGTCTCCGCACCACGTGCTCTCACCACTGGTGTCCCCCAGGGCTCAGTTCTAGGCCCTCTCCTTTTCTCCCTATACACCAAGTCACTTGGCTCTGTCATATCCTCACATGGTCTCTCCTATCATTGCTACGCTGACGATACACAACTAATCTTCTCCTTTCCCCCTTCTGATAACCAGGTGGCGAATCGCATCTCTGCATGTCTGGCAGACATATCAGTATGGATGACGGATCACCACCTCAAGCTGAACCCTGGCAAGACGGAGCTGCTCTTCCTCCCGGGGAAGGACTGCCCGTTCCATGATCTCGCCATCACGGTTGACAACTCCGCTGTGTCCTCCTCCCAGAGTGCGAAGAGCCTAGGCGTGACCCTGGACAACACCCTGTCGTTCTCCGCCAACATCAAGGCGGTGACCCGCTCCTGCAGGTTCATGCTCTACAACATTCGGAGAGTACGACCCTGCCTTACACAGGAAGCGGCACAGGTCCTAATCCAGGCACTTGTCATCTCCCGTCTGGACTACTGCAACTCGCTGTTGGCTGGCCTCCCTGCCTGTGCCATTAAACCCCTACAACTCATCCAGAATGCCGCAGCCCGTCTGGTGTTCAACCTTCCCAAGTTCTCTCACGTCACCCCCCTCCTCCGCACACTCCACTGGCTTCCAGTTGAAGCTCGCATCCGCTACAAGACCATGGTGCTTGCCTATGGAGCAGTGAGGGGAACGGCACCTCTGTACCTTCGGGCTCTGATCAGTCCCTACACCCAAACGAGGGCATTGCGTTCATCCACCTCTGGCCTGCTGGCTCCCCTTCCTCTGCGGAAGCATAGTTCCCGCTCAGCCCAGTCAAAACTGTTCGCTGCTCTGGCACCCCAATGGTGGAACAAGCTCCCTCACGACGCCAGGACAGCGGAGTCACTCACCACCTTCCGGAGACATTTGAAACCCCACCTCTTTAAGGAATACCTGGGATAGGATAAAGTAATCCTTCTACCCCCCCCACTGGCTATAGGGTGAACGCACCAATTGGTGAGTCGCTCTGGATAAGAGCGTCTGCTAAATGACGTAAATGTGCCCTTGAGCAAGGCACTTAACCCTAATTGCTCCTGTAAGTCGCTCTGGATAAGAGCGTCTGCTAAATGACTAAAATGTAATGTAAATGTATGGTGCCCTCCTACACACACACGAACACACACACACACACACACACACACACACACACACACACACACTGACTAAAGTCTTTAAAAACACAGGTCACTGTTTTCATGAGGTTATTAATGTCATTCTGTAAAAAGTGTCAGTGAACTTCTCCATTAAACCTGGCAAGTAGTTTTCTCCTTGGTCTGTGTTCACGGTTCCCATTACTTTTTCTGGTGTGATGTCGCCACCTAGTGGTCTCATGTATTATTAGCTTCTAACCAGTACAGCCAGAGGAGGATGCAGGTTGGCATTTATTGTCATGAATCTTGCCTCAGAGGCAGCTCTGCAGAGCGGTCACTAGCTGGCACAGCCACAAAGTCATAAAATCTGATTTTAAACCTAACCCTAACCTTAACCACACTGCTAACCCTAATGACTAAACTCTTGTTCCTCTCAAGGTTTCTTCCAGGAGGATGGGCCTCCAACCCTCTGACTCTTGTTCCTCTCAAGGTTTCTTCCAGGAGGATGGGCCTCCAACCCTCTGACTCTTGTTCCTCTCCAAGTTTCTTCCTTCTACAGAGTTTTTAGCTGCTTGCCAAGGGGTCTGGGCTGGCTTACTGTAAAAGCACATTGTGACTGATGATGTAGAAAAGGGATTTATGGATGCAATTTAATTGATTGATTGAAGTTTCAATTTCAACTTTATTTGTCCCAGAGGGCAATTGGTTTTGCAGCAGGTAAGGACGAGACATAAAAAAAACATGTAAAATCCACATGGATCACAATGATACACCAAGACAACAACACAATGATACACCAAGACAACAACACAATGATACACAATTACAAAAACACCATGATAACAATACAATGACAACAAAACCATGACAAAACACAATGATACACAATGACAACAACACCATGACAACAACACAATGATACACCATGACAACAACACAATGACAACAACACAATGATACACCATGACAACAACACAATGATACACCATGACAACAACACAATGATACACCATGAC
The DNA here is from genome assembly GCF_964263955.1 of Coregonus lavaretus. Lineage (NCBI taxonomy): Eukaryota > Metazoa > Chordata > Actinopteri > Salmoniformes > Salmonidae > Coregonus > Coregonus lavaretus. The sequence goes on from NW_028162618.1 coordinate 23,535, forward strand.
AACAACACAATGATACACCATGACAACAACCACATAACCAGATAAAAACCAACATCACATAACCAGATAAAAACCAACATCACATAACCAGATAAAAACCAACACCACATAACCAGATAAAAACATCACATAACCAGATAAAAACCATCACATAACCAGATAAAAACCATCACCTAACCAGATAAAATCCAACACATAACCAGATAAAAACCATCACACAACCAGAGAAAAACCAACATCACATAACCAGATAAAAACCATCACATAACCAGATAAAAACCATCACACAACCAGATAAAAACCATCACATAACCAGATAAAACCACCACACAACCAGATAAAAACCATCACATAACCAGATAAAAACCAACATCACACAACCAGATAAAAATCATCACATAAACAGATAAAAACCAACATCACATAACCAGATAAAAACCATCACATAACCAGATAAAAACCATCATATAACCAGATAAAAACCAACATCACATAACCAGATTGTTCAAATCATTGCCTGGCTAGCTAAAATCGGTGGAGCATGATCTCTTAATCTCAGGGTTGTTGGTTCAAGCCCTACATTGGGCGATAATTTCCTTTGGGGGTGGCAGGTAACCTAGCGGTTTCCGGTTCAAATTCTGGTTGGAAGTGGGCCGGCAACTGAAGAGTTGAGCCCCACCTGTTTTTTTTTTTGGTTGCCTGTTTTGCATGTTATTTTTCACATATCAGTTTGCAAACAATGTAAAAAAAAAAAAGAATCATTGAGCATACAAACATGGTCAATTTTTTTGCTTTCTTGAGTAAGGTAGCTCCAAAATGCAGGTGTTTCAGCCTAGCTCAGTGCTTTCTGTGGTGGTGGGGCAGCCAGTGGAAAATACGGAGCATAGGGGTTGGTAATGTTCTCTAGTTGCGCCGTGATTGGCTCAGTGTTCTGTCACTCATGGGGACACTACGTCACCACAAAATCTACGGGGAGAGCTCGAAAAATTCAAGCCCCTTGGGTGCTGCAATAGAGTTACATTAGAAGTGACCATCCAAGAAGGCTCAACGTCATTGGCTACAGATAAAATGATGTCAAATCAAATTAAACAATGAGTGGTTTGGAAGGAATCAATGGCTAACTGCAAGCTTTGCAAAGCAATCACTAGCCTGCTATTCAGTGGAGTGGGTGTGTGGTCCAAGTCTGGGTTTAAGGGCCTCTTTTCCAAGCTTAAAAGGATAAACATTCAACACAATGGGCCAGAAAAGGTTGAATACATTGACCATGCTGTCAATCCAGCATGACTTCTGCCGCATTCAAAACAACTGGAAACTCGGAACTGGGAAATCTCAGACTTCAGTGAGTTCAAAACAACTGGGAACTGGGAAATAAACGAGCTCCGACTGGGAAAATACGTTTTGAACGGTCATCAAACTTGGAATTCCAAGTCAGGAACTCTGGCCTCTTTCTAGAGCTCCAACCTGAAGATCACTAACATCATGATTCGATCCCAGTTGTCTTGAAAGCACCATAAATCCAGAGAATGCCAGACTTTGATGACAAAGTTTGATGTAAAAAATAATTGCCCACAAGAAGGACCACCGCGCCACCTTCCTGTTCAAGTGAGCACAGCACAACAAGGTGAGTCCAAAAATGTATTGTATGCTGCTGCATAAATGCTGTAATATGGCAGGGAGATATGTATACTGTAGCTAAGAAATTAATACTAAGTGTATGTTGTGTGATGAAGATTTTTTAGTAAACTATTGGATAAACAGACGATACGAATATATAGTCAGGATTCTCTGTTGCTAGGCAAGAACGTGAATGGTTCCTTTCACTGGGTTTGGGAGTGTATGTGAAGTGGGGATCTGACCTAGGGTCGAATTGCTCGCTCTTACCTAATCCATGGCTGTCCTACCTTATCAGAGACTGAAACCAGACTGTTGCCTAATGCATCTCTCCTCAAACAAAGTAGAAAGAGCGGCGCCAGAGTTGAACAGAGTTTAGACTAATCATGAGTAATTACAGCATGACGGGGAGTGGGTTTGGGTACGTTTGAGAGATTGAGTGTGGACCTGTCATGTCCAACAATCAATCTTCAGGTCAAGCCAGGGTGAGCCGGGGTTGAACAGAGTTGAAACTGAACATGATTGTTTTTGCATGACAAGGGCGTGATTGATTGTAATAATATTGTTTCTAAACTGAATGAAAGTCAAATGTAGCCCTATCATAGACTAAGGAAGTGGGCGGAGCGGTAGAGAGGGGGAAACTGAAGATAATGGTGGGGGAACCCAAGAGGGAGGGGCTTTAAGCTAAGAGGTATGTGAATATTACTATATAAACGGAGAGCTGAGAGGTAGAGGGGAGGTGCTCTGCAGATCATCTCGGCTTCCGTTACTCTGTGTAATAAAGTCTATCTTGATTCTACAAAAACTCTGGAAGAACTTTGATTTTTAATAAGTATAGTGAATATTTTCCACATCATGTGTAGTAAGCTGTTAGCAGCCCATGTGCCTCACCCTAATAATTTGGTCCCATTCTCCCTCATAACTTAGCCTACTGTTCTGAATTGGTGGTGCACATGTAGACTATAACCTGTTTTAGAGAAATGTAATCATGGAATATTGTAAGAGCTTTCATTGTGTACAGGGAGAATACTGTAAGGACGGCCCATGTTCTGAATTCTGTCGCTGTACATTTCAAAAGTGTTGAACAAATAGTTATATTGACTACGTCCGTCCTAGCTCGCTCATGAATATCTTAATCGAAATTACGGATTGCCTCTTATCCGCTCGTCGTCCCCTTATGCCGTAGTTTGTACATCTCAATTGTCAGTAGAAACCACATTTATTTAAGCAAGTCAGCCATATCAGCTATTAAAGGCAGTAAATGAGGCTGAATGAACTGTTTCGCTGCCAGACAAGGCTCCGCTGATAGCCAGGTGTAGCAGTGGTAAGGTGTTGGGACTGCTGTTGGGACAGCTTTATGGAGGCCCTAACAGTTTGTGGGAACCGTTTGTCACCGTTATAGTACAATTAATGTATTGTTTAGTGTTGTGTTGTGGCTTTGCTGGCATGCATCCCACTTTATTTTTAATTTTTTTGCCCCACCAAGATTTACATGCTAAAACTGCCACTGATCATTACACAGGTGCACCTTGTGCTGGGCACAATAAAAGGCCACATTAAAATGTGCAGTTTTGTCACACAACACAATGCCACAGATGTCTCAAGTTTTGAGGGAGTGTGCAATTGGCATGCTGACTGCAGGAATGACCACCAGAGCTGTTACCAGAGAATTGAATGTTCATTTCTCTACCATAAGCCGCCTCCCCAATGTTGTTTTAGAGAATTTGGCAGTAAATCCAACCGGCCTCACAACCACAGACCACGTGTAACCACACCAGCCCAGGACCTCCATATCCTGCTTCTTCACCTGCGGGATCGTCTGAGACCAGCCACTCGGACAGCTGATGAAACTGAGGAGTATTTCTGTCTGTAATAAAGCCCTTTTGTTGGGAAAAACATATTCTGATTGGCTGGGCCTGGCTCTCCAATGGGTGGGCCTATGCCCTCCCAGGCCCACCCATGCCTGCGCCCCTGCCCAGCCTAATGATTTATTTTGATTGACTGATTTCCTTATATGAGCTGTAACTCAGTATAATTGTTGAAATTGTTGCATGTTGCATTTATATTTTTGTTCAGTATAAATAAATATATATAAAAACATGTAAAGATCATACCTGTAAAACGTTATGTTTCTTACGACATAATGGATGTTGAAGTCTGATTTGTTTTTCCAGTTATGTAAATTTCCATTATTTCTGTTTTTTATTTAATTTTGTATAATTGTGTCTTCAAATCAAATGTTATTTGTCACATGCGCCGAATACAACAGGTGTAGACCTTACCGTGAAATGCTTACTTACAGTACAAGCCCTTAACCAACAATGCAGTTTTAAGAAAAATAGGAGTTAAGAAAATATTTAATAAATAAACTAAAGTAAAAAAAATAACACAATAAAATAACAATAATGAGGCTCTATACAGGGGGTACCGGTACCAAGTCAATGTGCTGGGTACAGGTTAGTCCAGGTAATAAAGAGGCTCTATACAGGGGGTACCGATACCGAGTCAATGGGCTGGGTACAGGTTAGTCCAGGTAATAAAGAGGCTCTATACAGGGGGTACCGGTACCAAGTCAATGGGCTGGGTACAGGTTAGTCCAGGTAATAAAGAGGCTCTATACAGGGGGTACCGGTACCAAGTCAATGTGCGGGGTACAGGTTAGTCCAGGTAATAAAGAGGCTCTATACAGGGGGTACCGGTACCGAGTCAATGGGCTGGGTACAGGTTAGTCCAGGTAATAAAGAGGCTCTATACAGGGGGTACCGGTACCAAGTCAATGTGCTGGGTACAGGTTAGTCCAGGTAATAAAGAGGCTCTATACAGGGGGTACCGGTTCCAAGTCAATGGGCTGGGTACAGGTTAGTCCAGGTAATAAAGAGGCTCTATACAGGGGGTACCGGTTCCAAGTCAATGGGCTGGGTACAGGTTAGTCCAGGTAATAAAGAGGCTCTATTCAGGGGGTACCGGTACCAAGTCAATGTGCGGGGTACAGGTTAGTCCAGGTAATAAAGAGGCTCTATACAGGGGGTACCGGTACCAAGTCAATGTGCTGGGTACAGGTTAGTCCAGGTAATAAAGAGGCTCTATACAGGGGGTACCGGTACCGAGTCAATGGGCTGGGTACAGGTTAGTCCAGGTAATAAAGAGGCTCTATACAGGGGATACCGGTACCAAGTCAATGTGCTGGGTACAGGTTAGTCCAGGTAATAAAGAGGCTCTATACAGGGGGTACCGGTACCAAGTCAATGTGGGGGGTACAGGTTAGTCCAGGTAATAAAGAGGCTCTATACAGGGGGTACCGGTACCAAGTCAATGTGCTGGGTACAGGTTAGTCCAGGTAATAAAGAGGCTCTATACAGGGGGTACCGGTACCAAGTCAATGGGCTGGGTACAGGTTAGTCCAGGTAATTGAAGTAATATGTACATGTAGTATGGAGTTATTGTCAACTGTTTGGTTTATGATATTTAGAAAGAAGAAGAGGAGGACATCATTATATTATTACTGGCCGATAGATGTTCTTTACTTATTGTTTAGTTGAATTTAGGTGATATTAGATTAGATCATTCGTTTCTCAATGTATCAACTTGCTTCCAAGAGAGCTCTGGAAGTGAAACAAGCAAAACTAAAGCAGGAAGCACCAGTGACTCGGTCAATAAAAAAAGTGGTCAGATGAAGCAGATGCTAAGCTACAGGACTGTTTTGCTAGCACAGACTGGAATATGTTCCGGGATTCTTCAGATAGCATTGAGGAGTACACCACATCAGTCACTGGCTTCATCAATAAGTGCATCAATGACGTCGTCCCCACAGTGACTGTACGTACATACCCCAACCAGAAGCCATGGATTACAGGAAACATCCGCACTGAGCTAAAGGGTAGAGCTGCCGCTTTCAAGGAGCGGGACTCTAACCCGGAAGCTTATAAGAAATCCCGCTATGCCCTCCGACGAGGCAAAGCGTCAATACAGGACTAAGATCGAATCGTAATACACCGGCTTCGACGCTCGTCGGATGTGGCAGGGCTTGCAAACATTATTATATTACAGACTACAAAGGGAAGCACAGCCGCGAGCTGCCCAGTGACACGAGCCTACCAGACGAGCTAAATTACTTCTATGCTCGCTTCGAGGCAAGCAACACTGAAGCACGCATGAGAACATCAGCGGTTCCGGACGACTGTGTGATCACGCTCTCCGTAGCCGATGTGAGTAAGACCTTTAAACAGGTCAACATTCACAAGGCCGCTGGGCCAGATGGATTACCAGGACGTGTACTCCGAGCATGTGCAGACCAACTGACAAGTGTCTTAACTGACATTTTCAACCTTTCCCTGTCTGAGTCTGTAATACCACCATGTTTCAAGCAGACCACCATAGTCCCTGTGCCCAAGAACACTAAGGTAACCTGCCTAAATAACCACCGACCCGTAGCACTCACGTCTGTAGCCATGAAGTGCTTTGAAAGGCTGGTCATGGCTCACATCAACACAATTATCCCAGAAACCCTAGCCCCACTCCAATTTGTATACCGCCCCAACAGACCCACAGATGATGCAATCTCTATTGCGCTCCACACTACCCTTTCACACCTGGACTAAAGGAACACCTATGTGAGAATGCTATTAATTGACTACAGCTCAGCGTTCAACACCATAGTGCCATAGCTAAGGATCCTGGGACTAAACACCTCCCTCTGCAACTGGATCCTGGACTTCCTGACGGGCCGCCCCCCAGGTGGTAAGGGTAGGTAACAACACATCTGCCATGCTGATCCTCAACACGGGGGCCCCACAGGGGTGCGTGCTCAGTCCCCTCCTGTACTCCCTGTTCACCCATGACTGCATGGCCAGGCACGACTCCAACACCATCATTAAGTTTGCTGATGACACAACAGTGGTAGGCCTGATCACCGACAATAACGAGACAGCCTATAGGGAGGAGGTCAGAGACCTGGCCATGTGGTGCCAGGACAACAACCTCTCCCTCAACGTGATCAAGACAAAGGAGATGATTGTGGACTACAGGAAAAAGAAGAGGACTTAGCACGCCCCCATTCTCCACGACGGGGCTGTAGTGGAGCAGGTTGAGAGCTTCAAGTTCCTTGGTGTCCACATCACCAACAAACTATCATGGTCCAAACACACCAAGACAGCCGTGAAGAGGGCACAACAAAACCTATTCCCCCTAAGGAGACTGAAAAGATTTGGCATGGGTCCTCAGTTCCTCAAAAGGTTATACAGCTGCACCATCGAGAGCATCCTGACTGGATGCATCACTGCCTGGTATGGCAACTGCTCGGCCTCCGACCGCAAGGCACTACAGAGGGTAGTGCGTAAGGCCCAGTACATCACTAGGCCAAGCTTCCTGCCATCCAGGACCTCTATACCAGGCGGTGTCAGAGGAAGGCCCTAAAAATGGTCAAAGACTCCAGCCACCCTAGTCATAGACTGTTCTCTCTGCTACCGCACGGCAAGCGGTACCGGAGTGCCAAGTCTAGGTCCAAGAGGCTTCTAAACAGCTTCTACCCCCAAGCCATAAGACTCCTGAACATCTAATCAAATGGCTACCCAGACTATTTTACTGAGTTACAGCTCATATAAGGAAATCAGTCAATCGAAATAAATCATTAGGCTGGGCAGGGATGCATCCACTGGGGAGCCAGGCCTGGCCAATTAGAATACGTTTTTCCCCACAAAAGGGCTTTATTACAGGCAGAAACACTCCTCAGTTTCTTCAGCTGTCCGAGTGGCTGGTCTCAGACGATCCCGCAGGTGAAGATGCAGGAAATGGAGGTCCTGGGCTGATGTGGTCACACGTGGTCTGTGGTTGTGAGGCCGGTTGGACTTACTGCCAAATTCTCTAAAACGACATTGGAGGCAGCTTATGGTAGAGAAATGAACATTAAATTCTCTGGCAACAGCTCTGGTGGACATTCCTGCAGTCAGCATCTACTTTACCTCCCAAAAATAAAGAAATAATTTAACTGAAATATTATTTAGGCGTTATCTCTCTCGATTGGAGAAGAAAATATCTTTCTACATTTGACAAAACGTGGAGGACACTGCCCAACTTCTCATTCTGTCTCACTGATCAAACAAATTGTTTATACAATTATTCAACAGTCAGTTATTCAAAAGAGAATCAGGTCTACACTTTCAAAGCAGCACAATGATTGCAAAAGGTTGCATCACCCAATCAGTCCGTACAAAAATAACTGAAAAAGAACTCAAGCTTCATATGTCCCGTTGGACTGGTTAGTTCTGATTCAGAGGGGTTGGGTTAAATGATGAAGACATTTCAGTTGAACGCATTCCGTTGTACATCTGACCAGGCATCCCCCTTACCCTTTTCTTTCATTACATGTTCATGTCCATCCATTGTATCTAGAGGGGATGTGTACAGGTTGGGTTGGTTGTATCTAGAGGGGATGTGTAGAGGTTGGGTTGGTTGTATCTAGAGGGGATGTGTAGAGGTTGGGTTGGTTGTATCTAGAGGGGATGTGTACAGGTTGGGTTGGTTGTATCTAGAGGGGATGTGTAGAGGTTGGGTTGGTTGTATCTAGAGGGGATGTGTAGAGGTTGGGTTGGTTGTATCTAGAGGGGATGTGTACAGGTTGGGTTGGTTGTATCTAGAGGGGATGTGTAAAGGTTGGGTTGGTTGTATCTAGAGGGGATGTGTACAGGTTGGGTTGGTTGTATCTAGAGGGGATGTGTACAGGTTGGGTTGGTTGTATCTAGAGGGGATGTGTAAAGGTTGGGTTGGTTGTATCTAGAGGGGATGTGTACAGGTTGGGTTGGTTGTATCTAGAGGGGATGTGTAGAGGTTGGGTTGGTTGTATCTAGAGGGGATGTCTACAGGTAGGGTTGGTTGTATCTAGAGGGGATGTGTAGAGGTTGGGTTGGTTGTATCTAGAGGGGATGTGTAAAGGTTGGGTTGGTTGTATCTAGAGGGGATGTCTACAGGTTGGGTTGGTTGTATCTAGAGGGGATGTGTAAAGGTTGGGTTGGTTGTATCTAGAGGGGATGTGTAAAGGTTGGGTTGGTTGTATCTAGAGGGGATGTGTACAGGTTGGGTTGGTTGTATCTAGAGGGGATGTGTAAAGGTTGGGTTGGTTGTATCTAGAGGGGATGTGTACAGGTTGGGTTGGTTGTATCTAGAGGGGATGTGTAAAGGTTGGGTTGGTTGTATCTAGAGGGGATGTGTAAAGGTTGGGTTGGTTGTATCTAGAGGGGATGTATACAGGTTGGGTTGGTTGTATCTAGAGGGGATGTATACAGGTAGGGTTGTTAACCAAGGCCTTGGCTATTCAACTTCCACTGAGGACAGTAAGTCAGTGTCCGGGTTTCTTATATGAATATGGTTAGCGTTAGTTCCTAGTGCCTGCAAAGTGAATAGACACCATTAGCATTCCACTAACTTCCCCTATAGCCTAGCATGAGTATTCCTTAAAAGGCTGTTAATAGGGCTTCTGTGGACTGAGGACCCAGTCTTCAGCTGGCTTCTCCTCAGAGTGAATCATACAGAAGGGAGAGCAGCACAGATCAGTGAATCAAATAGTGGCCATGTCCAAATACCCATACTTGCATCCTAAACAGTAGGCCGTTTGAGTATGCGAAAAAAGACACTCTTGGCATTCCACAAATTAACTTTTAAAAAGGCACACCTGTTAATTGAAATGCATTCCAGGTTACTACCTCATGAAGCTGGTTGAGAGAATGCCAAGAGTGTGCAAAGCTGTCATCAAGGCAAAGGGTGGCTACTTTGAAGAATCTCAAATATAAAATATTTTTAGGTTACTACATGATTCCATATGTGTTATTTCATAGTTTTGATGTCTTCACTATTATTCTACAATGTAGAAAATAGTAAAAATAAAGAAAAACCCTTGATTGAGTAGATGTGTCCAAACTTTTGACTTGTACTGTGTGTATATATACACTGCTCAAAAAAATAAAGGGAACACTTAAACAACACAATGTAACTCCAAGTCAATCACACTTCTGTGAAATCAAACTGTCCACTTAGGAAGCAACACTGATTGACAATACATTTCACACGCTGTTGTGCAAATGGAATAGACAACAGGTGGAAATTTTAGCCAATTAGCAAGACACCCCCCAATAAAGGACTGGTTTTGCAGGTGGTGACCACAGACCACTTCTCAGTTCCTATGCTTCCTGGCTGATGTTTTGGTCACTTTTGAATGCTGGCGGTGCTTTCACTCTAGTGGTAGCATGAGACGGAGTCTACAACCCACACAAGTGGCTCAGGTAGTGCAGCTCATCCAGGATGGCACATCAATGCGAGCTGTGGCAAGAAGGTTTGCTGTGTCTGTCAGCGTAGTGTCCAGAGCATGGAGGCGCTACCAGGAGACAGGCCAGTACATCAGGAGACGTGGAGGAGGCCGTAGGAGGGCAACAACCCAGCAGCAGGACTGCTACCTCCGCCTTTGTGCAAGGAGGAGCAGGAGGAGCACTGCCAGAGCCCTGCAAAATGACCTCCAGCAGGCTACAAATGTGCATGTGTCTGCTCAAACGGTCAGAAACAGACTCCATGAGGGTGGTATGAGGGCCCGACGTCCACAGGTGGGGGTTGTGCTTACAGCCCAACACCGTGCAAGACGTTTGGCATTTGCCAGAGAACACAAAGATTGGCAAAATCGCCACTGGCGCCCTGTGCTCTTCACAGATGAAAGCAGGTTGACACTGAGCACGTGACAGACGTGACAGAGTCTGGAGACGCCGTGGAGAACGTTCTGCTGCCTGCAACATCCTGCAGCATGACCGGTTTGGCGGTGGGTCAGTCATGGTGTGGGGTGGCATTTCTTTGGGGGGCCACACAGCCCTCCATGTGCTCGCCAGAGGTAGCCTGACTGCCATTAGGTACAGAGATGAGATCCTCAGACCCCTTGTGAGACCATATGCTGGTGCGGTTGGCCCTGGGTTCCTCCTAATGCAAGACAATGCTAGACCTCATGTGGCTGGAGTGTGTCAGCAGTTCCTGCAAGAGGAAGGCATTGATGCTATGGACTGGCCCGCCCGTTCCCCAGACCTGAATCCAATTCAGCACATCTGGGACATCGTGTCTCGCTCCATCCACCAACGCCATGTTGCACCACAGACTGTCCAGGAGTTGGCGGATGCTTTAGTCCAGGTCTGGGAGGAGATCCCTCAGGAGACCATCCGCCACCTCATCAGGAGCATGCCCAGGCGTTGTAGGGAGGTCGTACAGGCACGTGGAGGCCACACACACTACTGAGCCTCATTTTGACTTGTTTTAAGGACATTACATCAAAGTTGGATCAGCCTGTAGTGTGGTTTTCCACTTTAATTTTGAGGGTGACTCCAAATCCAGACCTCCATTGGTTGAGAAATTTGATTTCCATTGATAATTTTTGTGTGATTTTGTTGTCAGCACATTCAACTATGTAAAGAAAAAAGTATTTAATAAGATTATTTCATTCATTCAGATCTAGGATGTGTTATTTTAGTGTTCCCTTCATTTTTTTGAGCAGTGTATATACAGTGGGGAAAAAAAGTATTTAGTCAGCCACCAATTGTGCAAGTTCTCCCACTTAAAAAGATGAGAGAGGCCTGTAATTTTCATCATAAGAAAATAAGTATTTGGTCACCTACATGGAAAATAAGTATTTGGTCACCTACAAACAAACAAGATTTCTGGCTCTCACAGACCTGTAACTTCTTCTTTAAGAGGCTCCTCTGTCCTCCACTCGTTACCTGTATTATTAATGGCACCTGTTTGAGCTTGTTATCAGTATAAAAGACACCTGTCCACAACCTCAAACAGTCACACTCCAAACTCCACTATGGCCAAGACCAAAGAGCTGTCAAAGGACACCAGAAACAAAATTGTAGACCTGCACCAGGCTGGGAAGACTGAATCTGCAATAGGTAAGCAGCTTGGTTTGAAGAAATCAACTGTGGGAGCAATTATTAGGAAATGGAAGACATACAAGACCACTGATAATCTCCCTCGATCTGGGGCTCCACGCAAGATCTCACCCCGTGGGGTCAAAATGATCACAAGAACGGTGAGCAAAAATCCCAGAACCACACGGGGGGACCTAGTGAATGACCTGCAGAGAGCTGGGACCAAAGTAACAAAGCCTACCATCAGTAACACACTACGCCGCCAGGGACTCAAATCCTGCAGTGCCAGACGTGTCCCCCTGCTTAAGCCAGTACATGTCCAGGCCCGTCTGAAGTTTGCTAGAGTGCATTTGGATGATCCAGAAGAGGATTGGGAGAATGTCATATGGTCAGATGAAACCAAAATATAACTTTTTGGTAAAAACTCAACTCGTCGTGTTTGGAGGACAAAGAATGCTGAGTTGCATCCAAAGAACACCATACCTACTGTGAAGCATGGGGGTGGAAACATCATGCTTTGGGGCTGTTTTTCTGCAAAGGGACCAGGATGACTGATCCGTGTAAAGGAAAGAATGAATGGGGCCATGTATCGTGAGATTTTGAGTGAAAACCTCCTTCCATCAGCAAGGGCATTGAAGATGAAACGTGGCTGGGTCTTTCAGCATGACAAGGATCCCAAACACACCGCCCGGGCAACGAAGGAGTGGCTTCGTAAGAAGCATTTCAAGGTCCTGGAGTGGCCTAGCCAGTCTCCAGATCTCAACCCCATAGAAAATCTTTGGAGGGAGTTGAAAGTCCGTGTTGCCCAGCGACAGCCCCAAAACATCACTGCTCTAGAGGAGATCTGCATGGAGGAATGGGCCAAAATACCAGCAACAGTGTGTTAAAACCTTGTGAAGACTTACAGAAAACGTTTGACCTTTGTCATTGCCAACAAAGGGTATATAACAAAGTATTGAGAAACTTTTGTTATTGACCAAATACTTATTTTCCACCATAATTTGCAAATAAATTCATTAAAAATCCTACAATGTGATTTTCTGGATTTTTTTTTCTCATTTTGTCTGTCATAGTTGACGTGTACCTATGATGAAAATTACAGGCCTCTCTCATCTTTTTAAGTGGGAGAACTTGCACAATTGGTGGCTGACTAAATACTTTTTTTCCCCACTGTATGTGTGGTGGTCAATGACTTCTGCATTGTAAATCATGAGTTAAACTCACTCTGTCAAGATAAACATGACTGTTACAGTCACGCCCCCCATCATGAGAGGGTAATAACCTCAATGGCCTCTTCCTGGTTAAATAAAGTATTCTTGCAGTCTACGAGACGTACAGTTGGTGGTAGAAAATGTAGAAATTAGTAAAAAGAAAAGAAAAACCCTGGAATGAGTAGGTGTGTCCAAACTTTTGACTGGCGGCAGGTAGCTTAGTGGGTAAGAGCGTTGTGCCAGTAACCGAAAGGTCGCTGGTTCTAATCCCCGAGCCGACTAGGTGAAAAATCTGTCGATGTGCCCTTAAGCAAGGCACTTAACCCTAATTGCTCCTGTAAGTCGATCTGGATAAGAGCGTCTGCTAAATGACGTAAAATATATATATATATATATATATTTTACAGCACTTCGGTTTCACTAAGAAAAATGTTGAAATGGAACCAAATTACGTTTTGGTCTTCAGTCCTTTTTAAATAGGATAGATGGGCTATATGGGTTACGGTATACAGTAGGTGGAATGTGATAATCTCCCTATAACCAGCCTGAGTACGCCTATAACTCCTTTCCAATTCTATTCAGAGTTTAGAGAAATGAATCAAATTTGAAATGAGCTATCATCAGGCTGGTTAATGCAATGCATGTCTGTTGAATTTGTAAAAATGAACCCGCACTCGGGCCCCGCCCCACCTACTCAGCCAATCAGGAGCCACTACTGCGTTGCGGCCGTGGCATACTGAATACTTTTTACTAAACGGTACACGATGATAAGTACATATTATGCAGTTTAAGTATGTAGTACGCTAGAATGGCTATATGGACACGGCCACTGTATCTGTATGGGAAAATAATACATGATATATATTTTAACAAAATGTATGTGCATGCACACTATGTACATGTATGCACATTACAGATATCTTAATAAATGGACATATTACAAAAATGGTCTGTTTTCATGTATTTCTACATTTGTGTTAATACCAAGTGTTTCAGAGATATATGAACAGAATACTTGATAAGAACATAATTATATTACCAGATGTTATATGAAAGATGTGTGATGTAGACTGCAAAATACGAACACTTGGTTCTACACATTGTATACTTCCATTTCTGAAACAAGAGACCATTCTGTTCTGATGGGATTTTTTACTACAATTGTTTAACAACAATGACATCAGCTTTATTTATATTTCTACTGTTAGGAAATATACGGTATACATTGCCAAGAGCAGATACTATGATCCAGGTGGAACAATCTTGCCTTCACATTGCATTCTTCATTCTATTCTGCATTAGCAAACAGAAATAGATTGTTTGATTTTCAACTTGTTATCAATGCTTAGTTCTCACAATGTCATCCATTTTTTTTGGGGTCATAGTACTATATGTCATAAAATCATTATAAAGGAGTAAGATTCAGATATAGAATTAACTTTTTTTCTAAGTGAAGAGCAGAAAGCCAGTAAAGGTGCTGTGGTGATTATTGTCATCAAAGATGTGAAATCTTTCCATCAGCCGAGTGTAGACCTCATCTCCTGCATCCAACTGCAGCGTGACACCATTGGATCCACCGTCCTCTGAGTCTGAAATATCATCGGTCACAGTCACCATTAGCTGTGTATTTTTAAACAGCGACACTCTTCTCTTCTTACTCTTGGCTGTAAAGGCAGTGTATGTGAAGTAGTAGACTCCTTTAACCGGTGCTCTAAAGACACCCGTCACCGGACTGTAAGCGTCACCAACATTGTTGAAGACATGTTTGTAGACCAGGATGACATCCTCACTATTTGGTCCTTTGGATTCAGCCAGCGAGGCTGAGAAGGCCACCTTCGGTCTCTCTCTGTCGTCTCCCTTCAGTTCCTCCACGGTGGCTCCCATCTCATTCAGTTTGGTGCTCTGTTGTGTCACAATGGCTCTCAGCTCCTGGAGTAGGACTCTCTGTTCCTCCACCTGGTTCTCGCTGGCTGTCAGTCTGGCTTCCAGAGAGAAAGGCTTGTTGTCATTGTTTCTAGTTTGATGAAACTGCATCTCAGAGACGCAGCTGCGGAGAACAAACAGCAGAGCAACGATGGTCCTCATCTTTCAGATCAACTCTGGGATCCTTTGGTATCAAACACCTAAACTCATGATTTATAGACAAATGAATAGTTAAGCATTTACTCAGTAATTTATTGTTAATACTTAACTGTCCTTGGACAGGTGCCGATGTTGCATGTTCAAGTTCAAATTCCAAAGTTTCTATTTATCCAATGGCAGACAGTTAACCCTCTCTGAAATACTTGGTGTGTTAACAGAATACTTTATATTAATAGAACTATATGAACAGATGTAGAGGGCAGAAAGACAGTTAAAGACATGCTCCGGTACTTTGGCGACTAAGAAAATATATTTTTAACCTCCCGCATAGAGCCATGTGTCAATGTACAGTGAGGGAAAAAAGTATTTGATCCCCTGCTGATTTTGTAAGTTTGCCCACTGACAAAGAAATGATCAGTCTATAATTTTAATGGTAGGTTTATTTGAACAGTGAGAGACAGAATAACAACAAAAAAATCCAGAAAAACATGTCAAAAATGTTATAAATTGATTTGCATTTTAATGAGGGAAATAAGTATTTGACCCCTCTGCAAAACATGACTTAGTACTTGGTGGTAAAACCCTTGTTGGCAATCACAGAGGTCAGACTTTTCTTGTAGTTGGCCACCAGGTTTGCACACATCTCAGGAGGGATTTTGTTCCACTCCTCTTTGCAGATCTTCTCCAAGTCATTAAGGTTTCGAGGCTGACGTTTGGCAACTCGAACCTTCAGCTCCCTCCACAGATTTTCTATGGGATTAAGGTGTGGAGACTGGCTAGGCCACTCCAGGACCTTAATGTGCTTCCTCTTGAGCCACTCCTTTGTTGCCTTGGCCATGTGTTTTGAGTCATTGTCATGCTGGAATACCCATCCACGACCCATTTTTAATGCCCTGGCTGAGGGAAGGAGATTCTCACCCAAGATTTGACGGTACATGGCCCCGTCCATCATCCCTTTGATGCGGTGAAGTTATCCTGTCCCCTTAGCAGAAAAACACCCCCAAAGCATAATGTTTCCACCTCCATGTTTGACGATGGGGATGGTGTTCTTGGGGTCATAGGCAGCATTCCTCCTCCTCCAAACACGGCGAGTTGAGTTGATGCCAAAGAGCTCGATTTTGGTCTCAACTGACCACAACACTTTCACCCAGTTCTCCTCTGAATCATTCAGATGTTCATTGGCAAACTTCAGACGGCCCTGTATATGTGCTTTCTTGAGCAGGGGGACCTTGCGGGCGCTGCAGGATTTCAGTCCTTCACAGCGTAGTGTGTTACCAATTGTTTTCTTGGTGACTATGGTCCCAGCTGCCTTGAGATCATTGACAAGATCCTCCAGTGTAGTTCTGGGCTGATTCCTCACCGTTCTCATGATCATTGCAACTCCACGAGGTGAGATCTTGCATGGAGCCCCAGGCCGAGGGAGATTGACAGTTATTTTGTGTTTCTTTCATTTGCGAATAATCGCAGCAACTGTTGTCACCTTCTCACCAAGCTGCTTGGCGATGGTCTTGTAGCCCATTCCAGCCTTGTAGGTCTACAATCTTGTCCCTGACATCCTTGGAGAGCTCTTTAGTCTTGGCCATGGTGGAGAGTTTGGAATCTGATTGATTGATTGCTTCTGTGGACAGGTGTCTTTTATACAGGTAACAAGCTGAGATTAGGAGCACTCCCTTTAAGAGTGTGCTCCTAATCTCAGCTCGTTACCTGTATAAAAGACACCTGGGAGCCAGAAATCTTTCTGATTGAGAGGGGGTCAAATACTTATTTCCCTCATTAAAATGCAATCCATTTATTATATTTTTGACATGTGTTTTTCTGGATTTTGTTGTTGTTATTCTGTCTCTCACTGTTCAAATAAACCTACCATTAAAATTATAGACTGACAATTTCTTTGTCAGTGGGCAAACGTACAAAATCAGTAGGGGATCAAATACTTTTTTCCCTCACTGTATAGTTCATACATGCATAATCTATGAGCAGAATTACTGTTTTACCTCAATTAACCATCAGATCCCTCGTTTAAAAGCGACTGGTTTTTAAGACATTTTCTCTACATTTCCCCCGACGTGGGCCATCCCCCCTAGCAATTCGAGTTCTAGCCAATGAGCGTCAGCCTCTTGCATTTGAGTGACAGCTAGCAAGAGGCCTGCCCAGCGTTATCCAATGAGGTTGCAGGGCGGGCCCAATGGCTCAGTGGACACAGCAGAGCGAGAGAGCAACGACGTGATGCACATATGTGATGTAGTACACCATTTCCGGGGACCACTATTGGCTTGTGAGTGCAACTTTCAGAACTACTGGCTAAAAAGTATACAAACGTACCGGAGAATCTCTTTAAGGTGCTGTGGTGATTAATGTCATCATAGACATGATGTCCTGATTCAGACTAGCGTATTGTAATGATACAGTCCATTTTTATCTGATCTAAGACTGTGGATGTGGGACCACATCATTACAGACATCCAGGGTCAAGTACACTACATGACCAAAAGTATGTGGACACCTGTTTGTCGAACATCTCATTCCAAAATCATGGGCATTAATATGGAGTTGGTCCCCCCATTGCTGCTATAACAGCCTCCACTCTTCTAGGAAGGCTTTCTACTAGATGTTAGAACATTGCTGAAACAGGAAAAGGCCTTCCCCAAACTGTTGCCACAAAGTTGGAAGCACAGAATAGTCTAGAATGTCATTGTATGCTGTAGCATTAAGATTTCCCTTCACTGGAAGTAAGGGGTCTAGCCCGAACCATGAAAAACAGCCCCATACCATTATTCCTCCTCCAAACTTTACAGTTGGCACTATGCATTGGGGCAGGTAGCGTTCTCCTGGCATTCACCAAACCCAGATTCATCTGTCGGACTGCCAGATGGTGAAGCGTGATTCATCACTCCAGAAAACACATTTCCACTGCTCCAGAGTCCAATGGCGGTGAGCTTTACACCACTCCAGCCGACGCTTGGCATTGCGCATGGTGATCTTAGGCTTGTGTGCGGCTGCTCGGCCATGGAAACCCATTTCATGAAGCTCCCGACTAACAGTTCTTGTGCTGATATTGCTTCCAGTGGCAGTTTGGAACTTGGTAGTGAGTGTTGCAACCGAGGACAGATTATTTTTAATGCGCTACGCGCTTCAGCACTCAGCGGTCCCATTCTGTGAGCTTGTGTGGCCTACCACTTCGCGGCTGAGCCGTTGTTGCTCCTAGACGTTTCCACTTCACAATAACAGCACGTACAGTTGACCGGGGCAGCTCAAGCAGGGCAGAAATTTAACGAACTGACTTGTTGGAAAGGTGGCATCCGATGACGGTGCCACGTTGAAAGTCACTGAGTTCTTCAGTAAGCCCATTCTACTGCCAATGTTTGTCTATGGAGATTGCATGGCTGTGTGCTCAGTTTTATACACCTGTCAGCAACTGGTGTAGCTGAAATAGAATCCACTAATTTGAAGGGGTGTCCACATACTTTTGTATATATAGTGTATCTCAATAGTCAGCTGAATCACCCAATCTCAGGGTTTAAATGACATGGGTAATATTTGAGTGGTGTAAATGGATATTTAGGTAGACCTCCACATGGCGATAGACTGACCAGGTAGACCTCCAGGTACAGACTGACCAGGTAGACCTCCAGGTACAGACTGACCAGGTAGACCTCCACATGGTGATAGACTGACCAGGTAGACCTCCAGGTACAGACTGACCAGGAAGACCTCCAGGTTCAGACTGACCAGGTAGACCTCCACATGGTGATAGACTAACCAGGTAGACCTCCACATGGCGATAGACTGACCAGGTAGACCTCCAGGTACAGACTGACAAGGTAGACCTCCACATGGCGATAGACTGACCAGGTAGACCTCCAGGTACAGACTGACCAGGTAGACCTCCACATGGTGATAGACTGACCAGGTAGAACTCCACATGGTGATAGACTGACCAGGTAGACCTCCAGGTACAGACTGACCAGGTAGACCTCCACATGGTGATAGACTGACCAGGTAGACCTCCAGGTACAGACTGACCAGGTAGACCTCCAGGTACAGACTGACCAGGTAGACCTCCACATGGTGATAGACTGACCAGGTAGACCTCCAGGTACAGACTGACCAGGTAGACCTCCACATGGTGATAGACTGACCAGGTAGACCTCCAGGTACAGACTGACCAGGTAGACCTCCACATGGTGATAGACTGACCAGGTAGACCTCCAGGTACAGACTGACCAGGTAGACCTCCAGGTACAGACTGACCAGGTAGACCTCCAGGTACAGACTGACCAGGTAGACCTCCACATGGTGATAGACTGACCAGGTAGACCTCCAGGTACAGACTGACCAGGTAGACCTCCAGGTATAGACTGACCAGGTAGACCTCCAGGTACAGACTGACCAGGTAGACCTCCAGGTACAGACTGACCAGGTAGACCTCCACATGGTGATAGACTGACCAGGTAGACCTCCAGGTACAGACTGACCAGGTAGACCTCCAGGTACAGACTGACCAGGTAGACTTCCACATGGTGATACAGACTTTGGTCCAGAATGGTAGAGTAACCAAGGGTCTGTTCAGGAGGGTGCATTACAAACAGAATGTTCAGATAGAAATATATTGTGTAGAATAGATATTGTCTGTCATGTAGAACAGTGAATTGTATTCATCAGCTATACATTACATTTCAATCTGCTACATTGTGAACATTTCACCTCACTGAATGTTAAATCAGCTGATCTGAAGGAGGAAGCTCCAGCCCCAGAGGATGACGCAGCACTAATGGCAGCCTGCCTCGTGTGGAACCAGCCAGCCAGGCTTCAGACACGGTTGGCAGCCTCCCTCGTGGGGAACCAGCCAGCCAGGCTTCAGACACGGTTGGCAGCCTGCCTCGTGGGGAACCAGCTAGCCAGGCTTCAGACACGGTTGGCAGCCTGCCTCGTGTGGAACCAGCCAGCCAGGCTTCAGACACGGTTGGCAGCCTGCCTCGTGTGGAACCAGCCAGCCAGGCTTCAGACACGGTTGGCAGCCTGCCTCGTGTGGAACCAGCCAGCCAGGCTTCAGACACGGTTGGCAGCCTGCCTCGTGTGGAACCAGCCAGCCAGGCTTCAGACACGGTTGGCAGCCTGCCTCGTGTGGAACCAGCCAGCCAGGCTTCAGACACGGTTGGCAGCCTGCCTCGTGTGGAACCAGCCAGCCAGGCTTCAGACACGGTTGGCAGCCTGCCTCGTGTGGAACCAGCCAGCCAGGCTTCAGACACGGTTGGCAGCCTGCCTCGTGGGGAACCAGCCAGCCAGGCTTCAGACACGGTTGGCAGCCTGCCTCGTGGGGAACCAGCCAGCCAGGCTTCAGACACGGTTGGCAGCCTGCCTCGTGGGGAACCAGCCAGCCAGGCTTCAGACACGGTTGGCAGCCTGCCTCGTGTGGAACCAGCCAGCCAGGCTTCAGACACGGTTGGCAGCCTGCCTCGTGTGGAACCAGCCAGCCAGGCTTCAGACACGGGTTGGCAGCCTGCCTCGTGTGGAACCAGCCAGCCAGGCTTCAGACACGGGTTGGCAGCCTGCCTCGTGGGGAACCAGCCAGCCAGGCTTCAGACACGGTTGGCAGCCTGCCTCGTGGGGAACCAACCAGCCAGGCTTCAGACACGGTTGGCAGCCTGCCTCGTGGGGAACCAGCTAGCCAGGCTTCAGACACGGTTGGCAGCCTGCCTCGTGTGGAACCAGCCAGCCAGGCTTCAGACACGGTTGGCAGCCTGCCTCGTGTGGAACCAGCTAGCCAGGCTTCAGACACGGTTGGCAGCCTGCCTCGTGTGGAACCAGCCAGCCAGGCTTCAGACACGGTTGGCAGCCTGCTTCGTGTGGAACCAGCCAGCCAGGCTTCAGACACGGTTGGCAGCCTGCCTCGTGTGGAACCAGCCAGCCAGGCTTCAGACACGGTTGGCAGCCTGCCTCGTGTGGAACCAGCTAGCCAGGCTTCAGACAAGGTTGGCAGCCTGCCTCGTGTGGAACCAGCCAGCCAGGCTTCAGACACGGTTGGCAGCCTGCCTCGTGGGGAACCAGCCAGCCAGGCTTCAGACACGGTTGGCAGCCTGCCTCGTGTGGAACCAGCCAGCCAGGCTTCAGACACGGTTGGCAGCCTGCCTCGTGGGGAACCAGCCAGCCAGGCTTCAGACACGGTTGGCAGCCTGCCTCGTGGGGAACCAGCCAGCCAGGCTTCAGACACGGTTGGCAGCCTGCCTCGTGTGGAACCAGCCAGCCAGGCTTCAGACACGGGTTGGCAGCCTGCCTCGTGTGGAACCAGCCAGCCAGGCTTCAGACACGGGTTGGAAGCCTGCCTCGTGGGGAAATTACTTCTATGCTCGCTTCGAGGCAAGCAACACTGAAGCACGCATGAGAACATCAGCGGTTCCGGACGACTGTGTGATCACGCTCTCCGTAGCCGATGTGAGTAAGACCTTTAAACAGGTCAACATTCACAAGGCCGCTGGGCCAGATGGATTACCAGGACGTGTACTCCGAGCATGTGCAGACCAACTGACAAGTGTCTTAACTGACATTTTCAACCTTTCCCTGTCTGAGTCTGTAATACCACCATGTTTCAAGCAGACCACCATAGTCCCTGTGCCCAAGAACACTAAGGTAACCTGCCTAAATAACCACCGACCCGTAGCACTCACATCTGTAGCCAAGAAGTGCTTTGAAAGGCTGGTCATGGCTCACATCAACACAATTATCCCAGAAACCCTAGCCCCACTCCAATTTGTATACCGCCCCAACAGACCCACAGATGATGCAATCTCTATTGCGCTCCACACTACCCTTTCACACCTGGACTAAAGGAACACCTATGTGAGAATGCTATTAATTGACTACAGCTCAGCGTTCAACACCATAGTGCCATAGCTAAGGATCCTGGGACTAAACACCTCCCTCTGCAACTGGATCCTGGACTTCCTGACGGGCCGCCCCCCAGGTGGTAAGGGTAGGTAACAACACATCTGCCATGCTGATCCTCAACACGGGGGCCCCACAGGGGTGCGTGCTCAGTCCCCTCCTGTACTCCCTGTTCACCCATGACTGCATGGCCAGGCACGACTCCAACACCATCATTAAGTTTGCTGATGACACAACAGTGGTAGGCCTGATCACCGACAATAACGAGACAGCCTATAGGGAGGAGGTCAGAGACCTGGCCATGTGGTGCCAGGACAACAACCTCTCCCTCAACGTGATCAAGACAAAGGAGATGATTGTGGACTACAGGAAAAAGAAGAGGACTTAACACGCCCCCATTCTCCACACGGCGGTGTCCACATCACCAACAAACTATCATGGTCCAAACACACCAAGACAGCCGTGAAGAGTGCACAACAAAACCTATTCCCCCTAAGGAGACTGAAAAGATTTGGCATGGGTCCTCAGATCCTCAAAAGGTTATACAGCTGCACCATCGAGAGCATCCTGACTGGATGCATCACTGCCTGGTATGGCAACTGCTCGGCCTCCGACCGCAAGGCACTACAGAGGGTAGTGCGTAAGGCCCAGTACATCACTAGGCCAAGCTTCCTGCCATCCAGACCTCTATACCAGGCGGTGTCAGAGGAAGGCCCTAAAAATGGTCAAAGACTCCAGCCACCCTAGTCATAGACTGTTCTCTCTGCTACCGCACGGCAAGCGGTACCGGAGTGCCAAGTCTAGGTCCAAGAGGCTTCTAAACAGCTTCTACCCCCAAGCCATAAGACTCCTGAACATCTAATCAAATGGCTACCCAGACTATTTTACTGAGTTACAGCTCATATAAGGAAATCAGTCAATCGAAATAAATCATTAGGCTGGGCAGGGATGCATCCACTGGGGAGCCAGGCCTGGCCAATTAGAATACGTTTTTCCCCACAAAAGGGCTTTATTACAGGCAGAAACACTCCTCAGTTTCTTCAGCTGTCCGAGTGGCTGGTCTCAGACGATCCTGCAGGTGAAGATGCAGGAAATGGAGGTCCTGGGCTGATGTGGTCACACGTGGTCTGTGGTTGTGAGGCCGGTTGGACTTACTGCCAAATTCTCTAAAACGACATTGGAGGCAGTTTATGGTAGAGAAATGAACATTAAATTCTCTGGCAACAGCTCTGGTGGACATTCCTGCAGTCAGCATCTACTTTACCTCCCAAAAATAAAGAAATAATTTAACTGAAATATTATTTAGGCGTTATCTCTCTCGATTGGAGAAGAAAATATCTTTCTACATTTGACAAAACGTGGAGGACACTGCCCAACTTCTCATTCTGTCTCACTGATCAAACAAATTGTTTATACAATTATTCAACAGTCAGTTATTCAAAAGAGAATCAGGTCTACACTTTCAAAGCAGCACAATGATTGCAAAAGGTTGCATCACCCAATCAGTCCGTACAAAAATAACTGAAAAAGAACTCAAGCTTCATATGTCCCGTTGGACTGGTTAGTTCTGATTCAGAGGGGTTGGGTTAAATGATGAAGACATTTCAGTTGAACGCATTCCGTTGTACATCTGACCAGGCATCCCCCTTACCCTTTTCTTTCATTACATGTTCATGTCCATCCAATGTATCTAGAGGGGATGTGTACAGGTTGGGTTGGTTGTATCTAGAGGGGATGTGTAGAGGTTGGGTTGGTTGTATCTAGAGGGGATGTGTAAAGGTTGGGTTGGTTGTATCTAGAGGGGATGTGTAGAGGTTGGGTTGGTTGTATCTAGAGGGGATGTGTAGAGGTTGGGTTGGTTGTATCTAGAGGGGATGTGTAAAGGTTGGGTTGGTTGTATCTAGAGGGGATGTCTACAGGTTGGGTTGGTTGTATCTAGAGGGGATGTGTAGAGGTTGGGTTGGTTGTATCTAGAGGGGATGTGTAGAGGTTGGGTTGGTTGTATCTAGAGGGGATGTGTAAAGGTTGGGTTGGTTGTATCTAGAGGGGATGTGTAGAGGTTGGGTTGGTTGTATCTAGAGGGGATGTGTAAAGGTTGGGTTGGTTGTATCTAGAGGGGATGTGTAGAGGTTGGGTTGGTTGTATCTAGAGGGGATGTATACAGGTAGGGTTGTTAACCAAGGCCTTGGCTATTCAACTTCCACTGAGGACAGTAAGTCAGTGTCCGGGTTTCTTATATGAATATGGTTAGCGTTAGTTCCTAGTGCCTGCAAAGTGAATAGACACCATTAGCATTCCACTAACTTCCCTTATAGCCTAGCATGAGTATTCCTTAAAAGGCTGTTAATAGGGCTTCTGTGGACTGAGGACCCAGTCTTCAGCTGGCTTCTCCTCAGAGTGAATCATACAGAAGGGAGAGCAGCACAGATCAGTGAATCAAATAGTGGCCATGTCCAAATACCCATACTTGCATCCTAAACAGTAGGCCGTTTGAGTATGCGAAAAAAGACACTCTTGGCATTCCACAAATTAACTTTTAAAAAGGCACACCTGTTAATTGAAATGCATTCCAGGTTACTACCTCATGAAGCTGGTTGAGAGAATGCCAAGAGTGTGCAAAGCTGTCATCAAGGCAAAGGGTGGCTACTTTGAAGAATCTCAAATATAAAATATTTTTAGGTTACTACATGATTCCATATGTGTTATTTCATAGTTTTGATGTCTTCACTATTATTCTACAATGTAGAAAATAGTAAAAATAAAGAAAAACCCTTGATTGAGTAGGTGTGTCCAAACTTTTGACTTGTACTGTGTGTATATATACACTGCTCAAAAAAATAAAGGGAACACTTAAACAACACAATGTAACTCCAAGTCAATCACACTTCTGTGAAATCAAACTGTCCACTTAGGAAGCAACACTGATTGACAATACATTTCACACGCTGTTGTGCAAATGGAATAGACAACAGGTGGAAATTTTAGCCAATTAGCAAGACACCCCCCAATAAAGGACTGGTTTTGCAGGTGGTGACCACAGACCACTTCTCAGTTCCTATGCTTCCTGGCTGATGTTTTGGTCACTTTTGAATGCTGGCGGTGCTTTCACTCTAGTGGTAGCATGAGACGGAGTCTACAACCCACACAAGTGGCTCAGGTAGTGCAGCTCATCCAGGATGGCACATCAATGCGAGCTGTGGCAAGAAGGTTTGCTGTGTCTGTCAGCGTAGTGTCCAGAGCATGGAGGCGCTACCAGGAGACAGGCCAGTACATCAGGAGACGTGGAGGAGGCCGTAGGAGGGCAACAACCCAGCAGCAGGACTGCTACCTCCGCCTTTGTGCAAGGAGGAGCAGGAGGAGCACTGCCAGAGCCCTGCAAAATGACCTCCAGCAGGCTACAAATGTGCATGTGTCTGCTCAAACGGTCAGAAACAGACTCCATGAGGGTGGTATGAGGGCCCGACGTCCACAGGTGGGGGTTGTGCTTACAGCCCAACACCGTGCAAGACGTTTGGCATTTGCCAGAGAACACCAAGATTGGCAAAATCGCCACTGGCGCCCTGTGCTCTTCACAGATGAAAGCAGGTTGACACTGAGCACGTGACAGACGTGACAGAGTCTGGAGACGCCGTGGAGAACGTTCTGCTGCCTGCAACATCCTGCAGCATGACCGGTTTGGCGGTGGGTCAGTCATGGTGTGGGGTGGCATTTCTTTGGGGGGCCACACAGCCCTCCATGTGCTCGCCAGAGGTAGCCTGACTGCCATTAGGTACAGAGATGAGATCCTCAGACCCCTTGTGAGACCATATGCTGGTGCGGTTGGCCCTGGGTTCCTCCTAATGCAAGACAATGCTAGACCTCATGTGGCTGGAGTGTGTCAGCAGTTCCTGCAAGAGGAAGGCATTGATGCTATGGACTGGCCCGCCCGTTCCCCAGACCTGAATCCAATTCAGCACATCTGGGACATCGTGTCTCGCTCCATCCACCAACGCCATGTTGCACCACAGACTGTCCAGGAGTTGGCGGATGCTTTAGTCCAGGTCTGGGAGGAGATCCCTCAGGAGACCATCCGCCACCTCATCAGGAGCATGCCCAGGCGTTGTAGGGAGGTCGTACAGGCACGTGGAGGCCACACACACTACTGAGCCTCATTTTGACTTGTTTTAAGGACATTACATCAAAGTTGGATCAGCCTGTAGTGTGGTTTTCCACTTTAATTTTGAGGGTGACTCCAAATCCAGACCTCCATTGGTTGAGAAATTTGATTTCCATTGATAATTTTTGTGTGATTTTGTTGTCAGCACATTCAACTATGTAAAGAAAAAAGTATTTAATAAGATTATTTCATTCATTCAGATCTAGGATGTGTTATTTTAGTGTTCCCTTAATTTTTTTGAGCAGTGTATATACAGTGGGGAAAAAAAGTATTTAGTCAGCCACCAATTGTGCAAGTTCTCCCACTTAAAAAGATGAGAGAGGCCTGTAATTTTCATCATAAGAAAATAAGTATTTGGTCACCTACATGGAAAATAAGTATTTGGTCACCTACAAACAAACAAGATTTCTGGCTCTCACAGACCTGTAACTTCTTCTTTAAGAGGCTCCTCTGTCCTCCACTCGTTACCTGTATTATTAATGGCACCTGTTTGAGCTGGTTATCAGTATAAAAGACACCTGTCCACAACCTCAAACAGTCACACTCCAAACTCCACTATGGCCAAGACCAAAGAGCTGTCAAAGGACACCAGAAACAAAATTGTAGACCTGCACCAGGCTGGGAAGACTGAATCTGCAATAGGTAAGCAGCTTGGTTTGAAGAAATCAACTGTGGGAGCAATTATTAGGAAATGGAAGACATACAAGACCACTGATAATCTCCCTCGATCTGGGGCTCCACGCAAGATCTCACCCCGTGGGGTCAAAATGATCACAAGAACGGTGAGCAAAAATCCCAGAACCACACGGGGGGACCTAGTGAATGACCTGCAGAGAGCTGGGACCAAAGTAACAAAGCCTACCATCAGTAACACACTACGCCGCCAGGGACTCAAATCCTGCAGTGCCAGACGTGTCCCCCTGCTTAAGCCAGTACATGTCCAGGCCCGTCTGAAGTTTGCTAGAGTGCATTTGGATGATCCAGAAGAGGATTGGGAGAATGTCATATGGTCAGATGAAACCAAAATATAACTTTTTGGTAAAAACTCAACTCGTCGTGTTTGGAGGACAAAGAATGCTGAGTTGCATCCAAAGAACACCATACCTACTGTGAAGCATGGGGGTGGAAACATCATGCTTTGGGGCTGTTTTTCTGCAAAGGGACCAGGATGACTGATCCGTGTAAAGGAAAGAATGAATGGGGCCATGTATCGTGAGATTTTGAGTGAAAACCTCCTTCCATCAGCAAGGGCATTGAAGATGAAACGTGGCTGGGTCTTTCAGCATGACAAGGATCCCAAACACACCGCCCGGGCAACGAAGGAGTGGCTTCGTAAGAAGCATTTCAAGGTCCTGGAGTGGCCTAGCCAGTCTCCAGATCTCAACCCCATAGAAAATCTTTGGAGGGAGTTGAAAGTCCGTGTTGCCCAGCGACAGCCCCAAAACATCACTGCTCTAGAGGAGATCTGCATGGAGGAATGGGCCAAAATACCAGCAACAGTGTGTTAAAACCTTGTGAAGACTTACAGAAAACGTTTGACCTTTGTCATTGCCAACAAAGGGTATATAACAAAGTATTGAGAAACTTTTGTTATTGACCAAATACTTATTTTCCACCATAATTTGCAAATAAATTCATTAAAAATCCTACAATGTGATTTTCTGGATTTTTTTTTCTCATTTTGTCTGTCATAGTTGACGTGTACCTATGATGAAAATTACAGGCCTCTCTCATCTTTTTAAGTGGGAGAACTTGCACAATTGGTGGCTGACTAAATACTTTTTTTCCCCACTGTATGTGTGGTGGTCAATGACTTCTGCATTGTAAATCATGAGTTAAACTCACTCTGTCAAGATAAACATGACTGTTACAGTCACGCCCCCCATCATGAGAGGGTAATAACCTCAATGGCCTCTTCCTGGTTAAATAAAGTATTCTTGCAGTCTACGAGACGTACAGTTGGTGGTAGAAAATGTAGAAATTAGTAAAAAGAAAAGAAAAACCCTGGAATGAGTAGGTGTGTCCAAACTTTTGACTGGCGGCAGGTAGCTTAGTGGGTAAGAGCGTTGTGCCAGTAACCGAAAGTTCGCTGGTTCTAATCCCCGAGCCGACTAGGTGAAAAATCTGTCGATGTGCCCTTAAGCAAGGCACTTAACCCTAATTGCTCCTGTAAGTCGATCTGGATAAGAGCGTCTGCTAAATGACGTAAATGTAAAATATATATATATATATATATATTTTACAGCACTTCGGTTTCACTAAGAAAAATGTTGAAATGGAACCAAATTACGTTTTGGTCTTCAGTCCTTTTTAAATAGGATAGATGGGCTATATGGGTTACGGTATACAGTAGGTGGAATGTGATAATCTCCCTATAACCAGCCTGAGTACGCCTATAACTCCATTCCAATTCTATTCAGAGTTTAGAGAAATGAATCAAATTTGAAATGAGCTATCATCAGGCTGGTTAATGCAATGCATGTCTGTTGAATTTGTAAAAATGAACCCGCACTCGGGCCCCGCCCCACCTACTCAGCCAATCAGGAGCCACTACTGCGTTGCGGCCGTGGCATACTGAATACTTTTTACTAAACGGTACACGATGATAAGTACATATTATGCAGTTTAAGTATGTAGTACGCTAGAATGGCTATATGGACACGGCCACTGTATCTGTATGGGAAAATAATACTTGATATATATTTTAACAAAATGTATGTGCATGCACACTATGTACATGTATGCACATTACAGATATCTTAATAAATGGACATATTACAAAAATGGTCTGTTTTCATGTATTTCTACATTTGTGTTAATACCAAGTGTTTCAGAGATATATGAACAGAATACTTGATAAGAACATAATTATATTACCAGATGTTATATGAAAGATGTGTGATGTAGACTGCAAAATACGAACACTTGGTTCTACACATTGTATACTTCCATTTCTGAAACAAGAGACCATTCTGTTCTGATGGGATTTTTTACTACAATTGTTTAACAACAATGACATCAGCTTTATTTATATTTCTACTGTTAGGAAATATACGGTATACATTGCCAAGAGCAGATACTATGATCCAGGTGGAACAATCTTGCCATCACATTGCATTCTTCATTCTATTCTGCATTAGCAAACAGAAATAGATTGTTTGATTTTCAACTTGTTATCAATGCTTAGTTCTCACAATGTCATCAATTTTTTTTGGGGTCATAGTACTATATGTCATAAAATCATTATAAAGGAGTAAGATTCAGATATAGAATTAACTTTTTTTCTAAGTGAAGAGCAGAAAGCCAGTAAAGGTGCTGTGGTGATTATTGTCATCAAAGATGTGAAATCTTTCCATCAGCCGAGTGTAGACCTCATCTCCTGCATCCAACTGCAGTGTGACACCATTGGATCCACCGTCCTCTGAGTCTGAAACATCATCGGTCACAGTCACCATTAGCTGTGTATTTTTAAACAGCGACACTCTTCTCTTCTTACTCTTGGCTGTAAAGGCAGTGTATGTGAAGTAGTAGACTCCTTTAACCGGTGCTCTAAAGATACCCGTCACCGGACTGTAAGCGTCACCAACATTGTTGAAGACATGTTTGTAGACCAGGACGACATCCTCACTATTTGGTCCTTTGGATTCAGCCAGCGAGGCTGAGAAGGCCACCTTCGGTCTCTCTCTGTCGTCTCCCTTCAGTTCCTCCACGGTGGCTCCCATCTCATTCAGTTTGGTGCTCTGTTGTGTCACAATGGCTCTCAGCTCCTGGAGTAGGACTCTGTTCCTCCACCTGGTTCTCGCTGGCTGTCAGTCTGGCTTCCAGAGAGAAAGGCTTGTCGTCATTGTTTCTAGTTTGATGAAACTGCATCTCAGAGACGCAGCTGCGGAGAACAAACAGCAGAGCAACGATGGTCCTCATCTTCCAGATCAACTCTGGGATCCTTTGGTATCAAACACCTAAACTCATGATTTATAGACAAATGAATAGTTAAGCATTTACTCAGTAATGTATTGTTAATACTTAACTGTCCTTGGACAGGTGCCGATGTTGCATGTTCTGATGTTCAAGTTCAAATTCCAAAGTTTCTATTTATCCAATGGCAGACAGTTAACCCTCTCTGAAATACTTGGTGTGTTAACAGAATACTTTATATTAATAGAATGATATGAACAGATGTAGAGGGCAGAAAGACAGTTAAAGACATGCTCCGGTACTTTGGCGACTAAGAAAATATATTTTTAACCTCCCGCTTTGAGCCATGTGTCAATGTGTAGTTAATACATGCATAATCTATGAGCAGAATTACTGTTTTACCTCAATTAACCATCAGATCCCTAGTTTAAAAGCGACTGTTTTTTAAGACATTTTCTCTACATTTCCCCCGACGTGGGCCATCCCCCCTAGCAATTCGAGTTCTAGCCAATGAGCGTCAGCCTCTTGCATTTGAGTGACAGCTAGCAAGAGGCCTGCCCAGCGTTATCCAATGAGGTTGCAGGGCGGGCCCAATGGCTCAGTGGACACAGCAGAGCGAGAGAGCAACAACGTGATGCACATATGTGATGTAGTACACCATTTCCGGGGACCACTATTGGCTTGTGAGTGCAACTTTCAGAACTACTGGCTAAAAAGTATACAAACGTACCGGAGAATCTCTTTAAGGTGCTGTGGTGATTAATGTCATCATAGACATGATGTCCTGATTTCAGACTAGCGTATTGTAATGATACAGTCCATTTTTATCTGATCTAAGACTGTGGATGTGGGACCACATCATTACAGACGTCCAGGGTCAAGTACACTACATGACCAAAAGTATGTGGACACCTGTTTGTTGAACATCTCATTCCAAAATAATGGGCATTAATATGGAGTTGGTCCCCCCATTGCTGCTATAACAGCCTCCACTCTTCTAGGAAGGCTTTCTACTAGATGTTGGAACATTGCTGAAACAGGAAAGGGCCTTCCCTAAACTGTTGCCACAAAGTTGGAAGCACAGAATAGTCTAGAATGTTATTGTATGCTGTAGCATTAAGATTTCCCTTCACTGGAACTAAGGGGTCTAGCCCGAACCATGAAAAACTGCCCCAGACCATTATTCCTCCTCCTCCAAACTTTACAGTTGGCACTATGCATTGGGGCAGGTAGCGTTCTCCTGGCATCCACCAAACCCAGATTCGTCTGTCGGACTGCCAGATGGTGAAGCGTGATTCATCACTCCAGAAAACACGTTTCCACTGCTCCAGGGTCCAATGGCGGCGAGCTTTACACCACTCCAGCCGATGCTCGGCATTGCGCATGGTGATCTTAGGCTTGTGTGCGGCTGCTCGGCCATGGAAACTCATTTCATGAAGCTCCCGACTAACAGTTATTGTGCAGACGTTGCTTCCAGAGGCAGTTTGGAACTTGGTAGTGAGTGTTGCAACCGAGGACAGATGATTTTTAATGCGTTACGCGCTTCAGCACTCGGCGGTCCCATTCCGTGAGCTTGTGTGGCCTACCACTTCGCTGCGGAGCCGTTGTTGCTCCTAGACGTTTCTACTTCACAATAACAGCACGTACAGTTGACCGGGGCAGCTCAAGCAGGGCAGAAATTTAACGAACTGA
The DNA here is from genome assembly GCF_964263955.1 of Coregonus lavaretus. Taxonomy (NCBI): domain Eukaryota; kingdom Metazoa; phylum Chordata; class Actinopteri; order Salmoniformes; family Salmonidae; genus Coregonus; species Coregonus lavaretus. The sequence goes on from NW_028162618.1 coordinate 54,974, forward strand.
CTTGTTGGAAAGGTGGCAGCCGATGACGGTGCCACGTTGAAAGTCACAGAGTTCTTCAGTAAGCCCATTCTACTGCCAATGTTTGTCTATGGAGATTGCATGGCTGTGTGCTCAGTTTTATACACCTGTCAGCAACTGGTGTAGCTGAAATAGAATCCACTAATTTGAAGGGGTGTCCACATACACTATATATACAAAAGTATCTCAATAGTCAGCTGAATCACCCAATCTCAGGGTTTAAATGACATGGGTAATATTTGAGTGGTGTAAATGGATATTTAGGTAGACCTCCACATGGTGATAGACTGACCAGGTAGACCTCCAGGTACAGACTGACCAGGTAGACCTCCAGGTACAGACTGACCAGGTAGACCTCCACATGGTGATAGACTGACCAGGTAGACCTCCAGGTACAGACTGACCAGGTAGACCTCCAGGTACAGACTGACCAGGTAGACCTCCACATGGTGATAGGCTGACCAGGTAGACCTCCACATGGTGAGACAGACTTTGGACCAGAATGGTAGAGTAACCAAGGGTCTGTTCAGGAGGGTGCATTACAAACAGAATGTTCAGATAGAAATATATTGTGTAGAATAGATATTGTCTGTCATGTAGAACAGTGAATTGTATTCATCAGCTATACATTACATTTCAATCTGCTACATTGTGAACATTTCACCTCACTGAATGTTAAAATCAGCTGATCTGAAGGAGGAAGCTCCAGCCCCAGAGAATGACGCAGCACTAATGGCAGCCTGCCTCGTGTGGAACCAGCCAGCCAGGCTTCAGACACGGTTGGCAGCCTGCCTCGTGGGGAACCAGCCAGCCAGGCTTCAGACACGGTTGGCAGCCTGCCTCGTGTGGAACCAGCTAGCCAGGCTTCAGACACGGTTGGCAGCCTGCCTCGTGTGGAACCAGCCAGCCAGGCTTCAGACACGGTTGGCAGCCTGCCTCGTGTGGAACCAGCCAGCCAGGCTTCAGACACGGTTGGCAGCCTGCCTCGTGTGGAACCAGCTAGCCAGGCTTCAGACACGGTTGGCAGCCTGCCTCGTGGGGAACCAGCCAGCCAGGCTTCAGACACGGTTGGCAGCCTGCCTCGTGTGGAACCAGCTAGCCAGGCTTCAGACACGATTGGCAGCCTGCCTCGTGTGGAACCAGCCAGCCAGGCTTCAGACACGGTTGGCAGCCTGCCTCGTGTGGAACCAGCCAGCCAGGCTTCAGACACGGTTGGCAGCCTGCCTCGTGTGGAACCAGCCAGCCAGGCTTCAGACACGGTTGGCAGCCTGCCTCGTGTGGAACCAGCTAGCCAGGCTTCAGACACGGTTGGCAGCCTGCCTCGTGGGGAACCAGCCAGCCAGGCTTCAGACACGGTTGGCAGCCTGCCTCGTGGGGAACCAGCCCGCCAGGCTTCAGACACGGTTGGCAGCCTGCCTCGTGTGGAACCAGCCAGCCAGGCTTCAGACAATGGTTGGTTGTGGTTACTGGAGTTGGGTTCAGAGAGGGGCTGACCACAGGGACAGACAGGGGTTGCAATGTGCATGCATACCAATTCTCCCCGAGTGTGCACTCATGCACTCCTCCCCACACATTTAAAATCATTGGATTGGTGTAGGACTATGCATGGGCTGGAGGGAGTTTCCACCATCTCTCTTACACCAGTCCAATAACATATCTGCATGGAATCGGTGTTCATCGCCATAGCAACAGTAGCAAAAGACACAAATTACCCTCACACCATTTAGATGCTCACGGCCTCTAGAACAACGCAAACCATGATGGTTTGATATTCGGAATTGCTTCACTGAAGACTGAGCTTGTCAAATGTGTAGGGGAATCTCTCGCTTTATCACATGATGTGTACACAGTATGTAGGCCAGAGGCTGCGGTGACTGGGGTTAACCAGTCTGCACCGTACGGTTAAGTCTTACGCAGGCCAGAGGCTGCAGTGACTGGGGTCAACCAGTCTGCACCGTACGGTTAAGTCTTACGCAGGCCAGAGGCTGCAGTGACTGGGGTCAACCAGTCTGCACCGTACGGTTAAGTCTTACGCAGGCCAGAGGCTGCAGTGACTGGGGTCAACCAGTCTGCACCGTACGGTTAAGTCTTACGCAGGCCAGAGGCTGCGGTGACTGGGGTCAACCAGTCTGCACCGTACGGTTAAGTCTTACGCAGGCCAGAGGCTGTAGTGACTGGGGTCAACCAGTCTGCACCGTACGGTTAAGCCTTACGCAGGCCAGAGGCTGCAGTGACTGGGGTCAACCAGTCTGCACCGTACGGTTAAGTCTTACGCAGGCCAGAGGCTGTAGTGACTGGGGTCAACCAGTCTGCACCGTACGGTTAAGTCTTACGCAGGCCAGAGGCTGCAGTGACTGGGGTCAACCAGTCTGCACCGTACGGTTAAGTCTTACGCAGGCCAGAGGCTGCGGTGACTGGGGTCAACCAGTCTGCACCGTACGGTTAAGTCTTACGCAGGCCAGAGGCTGCAGTGACTGGGGTCAACCAGTCTGCACCGTACGGTTAAGCCTTACGCAGGCCAGAGGCTGCAGTGACTGGGGTCAACCAGTCTGCACCGTACGGTTAAGTCTTACGCAGGCCAGAGGCTGTAGTGACTGGGGTCAACCAGTATGGTTATCTTCATTCTCTCCAGGTCTGAAATGGAGCTTTTCATCCTGGTGCATGGCAGAGTAGCAGATGTGGCTTCAAATACTATTCCATATCATTACAAACACTTCAGCTGTGACTGAGCTTGGAACTAAAAGTGAAAACCCTGCCCATCTGGCTAGATCTTGAATAGTCTTTGAACCCAGGTCTGTAGAGTAGAGACCAATCATGAATCTCTCCACGTTTCCCCCTACAGAAATCCACCATAGACATAACTAAATAAGATGAGTTAACATAAGATCTGGAATGAATGGAACGTCTCCCTCCCTCCCCGTAAGTCTCCTGTTGGTGTAGTCAGCGTCAGAAGAACTTCTATACATCGTGTTGTTGATCACAGTCCGTTGGTATCGTCTTAGGAAGATCCAGTTTTAATGTCCTCTTCCTATTACATTTTAGTCATTTAGCAGACGCTCTTATCCAGAGCCACTTACAGTTAGTGAGTGCATACATTATTTTTCATTTTATTTTTTTCATACTGGCCCCTCATGGGAATCGAACCCACAACCCTGGCGTTGCAAACGCCATGCTCTACCAACTGAGCTACATCCCTGCCGGCCATTCCCTCCCCTACCCTGGATGACGCTGGGCCAATTGTGCGCCGCCCCATGGGTCTCCCGGTCACGGCCGGCTACAACAGAGCCTGGATTCGAACCAGGATCTCTAGTGGCACAATAATAAGCAGTACGTGACTACCGAACACTATGCATTGTGAATATGTTTGAGTCTAAGTTGAACACCGTTGGAGGATGTGTAGTGAAGCTTCAATTGTTTCTTTAAAAAGAACGACAATGTATTTGACACCTATGCGTTGTAAATAGTTATAATTGTTCTATTACAAAACACTTGACACTAGCAGTTAAAAAAAAGTACAATTCCAGAAAGTGTGCTTTCACCCACAATTGTTATTTCATTTTACAATCATTAACAAGACTATTGTACACTTTTCTACACCTGCGCGTTGTTTTCCCAAAGCTTGTAAAAGCAGATAAAATATCCAACGTTTTTAATACTCATCATACGTTTGTTTTTGTTTTTTACAATGTTTTTTTTTTTTGTCATTTCATTTTCAGAGCAACTCGGCAAACAGGAAGAAAACGCAGTATATCAAAAGCTTTGATAATGACAGGCCAGTGCAAAAAATCTGCATTTTAAATCAGAGAGAAAGAACGAGAGAGAATGAGAGAGGGGGGAGAGAGACCTGCAATATATATATTATTTTTTTTAAAGCCCAATGCCTGTATTCATAAAGGGTCTCAGAGTAGAAGTACTGATCTAGGATCAGTTTTGTCTTTTAGAACTTAAAATCAACAAGGTTACATAGACAGGTGGGACTCCTACCGGGATGCTTTATGAATACAGTCCAAGAAAGGGGCTGGATACAGTCCAAGAAAGGGGCTGGATACAGTCCAAGAAAGGGGCTGGATACAGTCCAAGAAAGGGGCTGGACGACGGATCCAGAGAGCTATCACAACTTCACCACAGCAGAAGAATCAGTACAAAGGGACAGATTTCCATACAACATGTACTTTAGTTATTAATAATAAAAGAGTTTGTTTTTACTTTAGAGAAAGAGGACAAACCAACGAAGCCTTTCAGAGACGGATCACCCCCGACATGCACATTTATCCTCGCAGAAATAAAAAGTCCCAAAATCAGGGGTATGAGTGTTTCCCATTTATAACTTAGTACTGTCTGTCTGTGTGTGTTCATTTGGGAGAGGTGGGGACAGTGTGTGTGTTTACGTGTATTTCATGACGGTGTGTTGGAAGTCCATCTGCTAGCTTGTAGAAAGACAGAGGAGAGGTGGATACCTTCCTTTCATGTTCTCTTCACCTCTTCATCACTCATATAGATGGTCAGGAGGGGGTGTCAGAAGTCTCATATAGATGGTCAGGAGGGGGTGTCAGAAGTCTCATATAGATGGTCAGGAGGGGGTGTCAGAAGTCTCATATAGATGGTCAGGAGGGGGTGTCAGAAGTCTCATATAGACGGTCAGGAGGGGGTGTCAGAAGTCTCATATAGATGGTCAGGAGGGGGTGTCAGAAGTCTCATATAGATGGTCAGGAGGGGGTGTCAGAAGTCTCATATAGATGGTCAGGAGGTGGTGTCAGAAGTCTCATATAGATGGTCAGGAGGTGGTGTCAGAAGTCTCATATAGATGGTCAGGAGGGGGTGTCAGAAGTCTCATATAGACGGTCAGGAGGGGGTGTCAGAAGTCTCATATAGATGGTCAGGAGGTGGTGTCAGAAGTCTCATATAGATGGTCAGGAGGGGGTGTCAGAAGTCTCATATAGATGGTCAGGAGGGGGTGTCAGAAGTCTCATATAGACGGTCAGGAGGGGGTGTCAGAAGTCTCATATAGATGGTCAGGAGGTGGTGTCAGAAGTCTCATATAGATGGTCAGGAGGTGGTGTCAGAAGTCTCATATAGATGGTCAGGAGGTGGTGTCAGAAGTCTCATATAGATGGTCAGGAGGTGGTGTCAGAAGTCTCATATAGATGGTCAGGAGGGGGTGTCAGAAGTCTCATATAGATGGTCAGGAGGGGGTGTCAGAAGTCTCATATAGATGGTCAGGAGGGGGTGTCAGAAGTCTCATATAGATGGTCAGGAGGGGGTGTCAGAAGTCTCATATGGATGGTCAGGAGGGGGTGTCAGAAGTCTCATATAGACGGTCAGGAGGGGGTGTCAGAAGTCTCATATAGATGGGTCAGGAGGGGGTGTCAGAAGTCTCATATGGATGGTCAGGAGGGGGTGTCAGAAGTCTCATATAGGTGGTCAGGAGGGGGTGTCAGAAGTCTCATATAGATGGTCAGGAGGGGGTGTCAGAAGTCTCATATAGATGGTCAGGAGGGGGTGTCAGAAGTCTCATATAGATGGTCAGGAGGGGGTGTCAGAAGTCTCATAGATGGGTCAGGAGGGGGTGTCAGAAGTCTCATATAGGTGGTCAGGAGGGGGTGTCAGAAGTCTCATATAGATGGTCAGGAGGGGGTGTCAGAAGTCTCATATATATGGGTCAGGAGGGGGTGTCAGAAGTCTCATATAGATGGTCAGGAGGGGGTGTCAGAAGTCTCATATAGATGGTCAGGAGGGGGTGTCAGAAGTCTCATATAGATGGTCAGGAGGGGGTGTCAGAAGTCTCATATAGATGGTCAGGAGGGGGTGTCAGAAGTCTCATATAGATGGTCAGGAGGGGGTGTCAGAAGTCTCATATAGATGGTCAGGAGGGGGTGTCAGAAGTCTCATATAGATGGTCAGGAGGGGGTGTCAGAAGTCTCATATAGATGGTCAGGAGGGGGTGTCAGAAGTCTCATATAGATGGTCAGGAGGGGGTGTCAGAAGTCTCATATAGATGGTCAGGAGGGGGTGTCAGAAGTCTCATAGATGGGTCAGGAGGGGGTGTCAGAAGTCTCATATAGACGGTCAGGAGGGGGTGTCGGAAGTCTCATATGGATGGTCAGGAGGGGGTGTCAGAAGTCTCATATAGATGGTCAGGAGGGGGTGTCAGAAGTCTCATATAGATGGTCAGGAGGGGGTGTCAGAAGTCTCATATATATGGGTCAGGAGGGGGTGTCAGAAGTCTCATATGGATGGTCAGGAGGGGGTGTCAGAAGTCTCATAGACCGTCAGGAGGGGGTGTCAGAAGTCTCATATATATGGTCAGGAGGTGGTGCCAATGAATGAATATGACTGTATAAAGAATAGTGTCTAAGCCAGCACATTGTTCCATAGAGGGAGAAGTGTAGTGAGTAAAGGTTACGATGACTCAGAGGGAGGATAGCAGTCTTCATGTCATCAGGAGGGAGATGAGAGGGGAGGCTGAGGGCAGAGGCAACAGTCCTGGTTGTTGAAGGGGGGGTTGGAAAATGGGAGGATGGGGTAAGATGGGACATGGAGGTGGGGGGGTTAAGCGGATGAGCAGCAGCCCCCCGCGGCCGTGGCGGCTTGGGGCTCGTCGTCCACGATCTGTACCCCCCTCCGTGATGATGTTGACTGGCTGGCTCCGTTACCCTTCGCCCTCTCCTCCGCTTGGGCCGTCTCCATCATTCCTGTCAACAACAGGGAGACGAGAGGGAGACAGTCAGTCCTGTGGGAGCCAAAGTCCTACCAACAGAAGCTGAAAGTCCTACAACCAACAGAAGCTGAAAGTCCTACAACCAACAGAAGCTGAAAGTCCTACCACCAACAGAAGCTGAAAGTCCTACCACCAACAGAAGCTGAAAGTCCTACCACCAACAGAAGCTGAAAGTCCTACCACCAACAGAAGCTGAAAGTCCTACCACCAACAGAAGCTGAAAGTCCTACCACCAACAGAAGCTGAAAGTCCTACCACCAACAGAAGCTGAAAGTCCTACCACCAACAGAAGCTGAAAGTCCTACAACCAACAGAAGCTGAAAGTCCTACCACCACCAGAAGCTGAAAGTCCTACCACCACCAGAAGCTGAAAGTCCTACCACCAACAGAAGCTGAAAGTTCTACCACCACCAGAAGCTGAAAGTCCTACCACCACCAGAAGCTGAAAGTCCTACCACCACCAGAAGCTGAAAGTCCTACCACCAACAGAAGCTGAAAGTCCTACCACCACCAGAAGCTGAAACTCCTACCACCACCAGAAGCTGAAAGTCCTACCACCAACAGAAGCTGAAAGTCCTACCACCAACAGAAGCTGAAAGTCCTACCACCAACAGAAGCTGAAAGTCCTACAACCAACAGAAGCTGAAAGTCCTACCACCAACAGAAGCTGAAAGTCCTACCACCAACAGAAGCTGAAAGTCCTACCACCAACAGAAGCTGAAAGTCCTACCACCAACAGAAGCTGAAAGTCCTACCACCAACAGAAGCTGAAAGTCCTACCACCAACAGAAGCTGAAAGTCCTACAACCAACAGAAGCTGAAAGTCCTACCACCAACAGAAGCTGAAAGTCCTACCACCAACAGAAGCTGAAAGTCCTACCACCAACAGAAGCTGAAAGTCCTACCACCAACAGAAGCTGAAAGTCCTACCACCAACAGAAGCTGAAAGTCCTACCACCAACAGAAGCTGAAAGTCCTACCACCAACAGAAGCTGAAAGTCCTACCACCAACAGAAGCTGAAAGTCCTACCACCAACAGAAGCTTAAAGTCCTACCACCAACAGAAGCTGAAAGTCCTACCACCAACAGAAGCTGAAAGTCCTACAACCAACAGAAGCTGAAAGTCCTACCACCAACAGAAGCTGAAAGTCCTACCACCAACAGAAGCTGAAAGTCCTACCACCAACAGAAGCTGAAAGTCCTACCACCAACAGAAGCTGAAAGTCCTACCACCAACAGAAGCTGAAAGTCCTACCACCAACAGAAGCTGAAAGTCCTACCACCAACAGAAGCTGAAAGTCCTACAACCAACAGAAGCTGAAAGTCCTACCACCAACAGAAGCTGAAAGTCCTACAACCAACAGAAGCTGAAAGTCCTACCACCAACAGAAGCTGAAAGTCCTACCACCAACAGAAGCTGAAAGTCCTACCACCAACAGAAGCTGAAAGTCCTACCACCAACAGAAGCTGAAAGTCCTACCACCAACAGAAGCTGAAAGTCCTACCACCAACAGAAGCTGAAAGTCCTACAACCAACAGAAGCTGAAAGTCCAACTACCAGAAGCTGAAAGTCCTACCACCAACAGAAGCTGAAAGTCCTACCAACAGAAGCTGAAAGTCCAACTACCAACAAAAGCCAAACATCCTACAAACTAAAGCTTTAATTCCAAATCTACTAAATTCAGAAGTCCTACCAACAAAAGTGAAAGTCCTACCAGTTGGTCCATTGTAATATAATCATTTCAAGTATTTTATTTTTGTCTCAACCTGAGACATTAAATTCATCACTATTCCATAACATGCCAGAATGGCTGCTTACTTTTACACAGGTCCAGAAATAGTTCTTCTATTCCTTTGTTTAGTTTGGCTGACGTGTGATAGTGTTTAGCCCCCACTGACTCTGCATACCTGTGAGGAGAGGAATTTGACAGAGAAACAGACCAATCAGTTAGACCAATCACCATTCAGTTGTCAACATTCAGACCAATCACCATTCAGTTGTCAACATTCAGACCAATCAACATTCAGTTGTCAACATTCAGATCAATCACTATTCAATTACATCAACATTCACAAACAAAGGAGTCTGTTGACTTCCTGTTTAGACAACGCCATGAAAGGGTATTCCAAAAGCAGTATAGCACCATAGGCTGATAAGACTGAACAGCCCTGCTGTACAAGGTCTCTACGATAAAGTTACAGGAGAAGAGTGATGAAACGAACCCTTCTGCCTCTTCCACTGATACATGTCTCTCCTTCTCCAGATCTACTTTATTACCTATGAGAAGAACAAAGAGGACGTATTAGTTCAGAGATCACATACTGCATATTTAACATTAGCACCACCAACTGTACGTCTCGTAGACTGCAAGAATACTTTATTTAACCAGGAAGAGCCCATTGAGGTTAGAACCCTGTAACAGTCATGTGTATCTTGACAGAGTGAGTTTAACTAATGATTTACAATGCAGATGTCATTGACCACCACACATAAATAAATAAATATATATATATATATATATATATATATATATATATATATATATATATATATATATATATATATATATATATATATATATATATATATATATATATATATATATACACACACACATATACATACATACATATATACACACACACACACAGTACCAGTCAAAAGTTTGGACACCTTCTCAATCAAGGATTTTTCTTTAGTTTGACTAGTTTCAACATTGTAGAATAATAGTGAAGACATCAAAACTATGAAATAACACATATGGAATCATGTAGTAACCAAAAAAGTGTTAAACAAATCAAAATATATTTTATATTTGAGATTCTTCAAAGTAGCCACCCTTTGCCTTGATGACAGCTTTGCACACTCTTGGCATTCTCTCAACCACCTTCATGAGGTAGTCACCTGGAATGCATTTCAATTAAAAGGTGTGCCTTCTTAAAGTTAATTTGTGGAATTTCTTTCCCTCTTGCGTTTGAGACAATCAGTTGTGGGGGTGGTATCCAGAAGATAGCCCTATTTGGTAAAAGACAAAGTCCATATTATGGCTCAAATAAGCAAAGAGAAACGACAGTCCATCATTACTTTAAGACATGAAGGTCAGTCAATATGGAACATTTCAAGAACTTTGAAAGTTTCTTCAAGTGCAGTTGCAAAAACCATCAAGCGCTATGATGAAACTGACTCTCATGAGGACCGCCACAGGAAAGGAAGACCCAGAGTTACCTCTGCTGCAGAGGATAAGTTCATTAGAGTTAACTGCACCTCAGATTGCAGCCCAAATAAATGCTTCAGAGTTCAAGTAACAGACATCTCAACAACAACTGTTCAGAGAAGACTGCGTGAATCAGGCCTTCATGGTCGATTGCTGCAAAGAAACCACTACTAAAAGGACACCAATACAAAGAAGAGACTTGCTTGGGCCAAGAAACACGAGCAATGGACATTTGACCGGTGGAAATCTGGTAGGGAATTGAATGTTCATTTCTCTACCATAAGCCGCATCCGACGTCGTTTTATAGAATTTGTCCAATCGGCCTCATAACCGCAGACCACTTGTAACCACGCCAGCCCAGGACCTCCACATCCAACTTCTTCACCTGCGGGATCGTCTGAGACCAGCCACCCAGACAGCCAATGAAACTGAGGGGTATTTCTGACTGTAATAAATCTTTTTTTGTGGTGAATAAAATCATTCTGATTGGCTAGGCCCCCCAGTGGATGTGCCTGGCTCCCAAGTGGGTGAGCCTATGCCCTCCCAGGCCCACCCATGGTTGCACCCCCGCCCAGTCATGTGAAATCCATAGCTTAGGGCCTAATTTATTTATTTCAATTGACTGATTTCCTTATATGAACTGTAACTCTGTAAAAATCGTTTAAATTGTTGCGTTCATATTTTTGTTCAGTATTTGGTCATTTTTCTTCCTAATTTTCGTGGGAAAACAAACATTTAAATAACTTTACTACAGCAGTTAATGTAGTTAAGATTAGAGCCAGACGATAAATCGTCTGACCAATATTATCAGCCAATATTAGCCTTTTACAAAAAAAAACACTTGTTTCTTTATTCCACAGCTAAAGCGCCGATAATATATATACACAGAATAAACCAATCCGTCTGAGCTGCTCACTGAACATCATACAGCCCTAAATCACAACGTGAGAGAGAGTAGGCATTGTGGTTTGACAGTGAGTAGTTTGCCACAGCCAGCGACAGCATATTTGAATGAGTAAATCATCTAAAAGTACACTTCACCAAGCAAGCAGCCATGTCCTCATCACATTCTCACTTTGGTAACGTTAGCTGGCTAGCTAGCCACCAAGGTAGTTAGCCTAGCTAGCTAGCAATCTGTGCTACTTATGTGCGAACACTGAACTGGTGCTAAAGTGAACAGTCATCCTTGATACAAAATGAACACCTGTTACTGTCTGGACCTATTATGTTAGTGGGTTTATTCAGTTAGTTTTCTGAAATATGCAATTAGCAAAAAGCAAGACAATTGGCGCAGATCTATCATTCAGGCCACGTGCTTGCATTCATGATGAGCTAAGATTGTTAGCTAGCTAGTTAAAATTTGAATGTGTGACTAAAACCAGTGTGGCAAAGGATTTTCTTGCATGAACATTTTTCGGTCATCAGCACATGCCATCAGTTGAAATATAAAATGTTGTATTGAATAAGAGTGTAATTTACATGATGTTTCAGTAAGAAAACATTTTCATAGTGCTTGCCTTAACAAGCTCTCATTGCAAGGTTGCCATGAAGTGTTTCTTTACATGACCTGACATCTAGTGGTGACATTACGAACTGCATGTTACGGCATTTCACTGTCTTGGTTGTGAACAGTGCAGTTTCAGATTGACTTTAAGACAGTTTAATTCATTCAGCCCTTCTAGTTTGTATTTACTTTTGTATTTTTTGAGGATATATTTGCCTTTTGGTGGATATCATGTAAACCACAAATAAGATGTTCTTAAATAATGTGTCCATTTTAATATTTAGTTAAGAAATCATCATTTAGAGTATCTGTTAATCCATTGGAGCACAATTTGTGAGAAAGAAGAAGTCGGTTTTTCATGCCACAATCGGTGACTTTTGCCTCCCTAAAATCGGCATCGGATCCAAAACTCCCATATGGGTCGGGCTCTAGTTATGATGTCACATAAAGGGCTCTAGTTATGATGTCATATAAAGGGCTCTAGTTAAGATGTCACATAAAGGGCTCTAGTTAAGATGTCACATAAATGGCTCTAATTAAGATGTCACATAAAGGGCTCTAGTTAAGATGTCACATAAAGGGCTCTAGTTATGATGTCACATAAAGGGCTCTAGAGTTATGATGTCACATAAAGGGCTCTAGAGTTATGATGTCACATAAAGGGCTCTAGTTAAGATGTCACATAAAGGGCTCTAATTAAGATGTCACATAAAGGGCTCTAGTTATGATGTCACATAAAGGGCTCTAATTAAGATGTCACATAAAGGGCTCTAATTAAGATGTCACATAAAGGGCTCTAGTTAAGATGTCACATAAAGGGCTCTAGTTATGATGTCACATAAAGGGCTCTAGTTAAGATGTCACATAAAGGGCTCTAGAGTTATGATGTCACATAAAGGGCTCTAGTTAAGATGTCACATAAAGGGCTCTAGTTAAGATGTCACATAAAGGGCTCTAGTTATGTCGTCACATAAAGGGCTCTAGTTAAGATGTCACATAAAGGGCTCTAGTTATGATGTCACATAAAGGGCTCTAATTATGATGTCACATAAAGGGCTCTAGTTATGTCGTCACATAAAGGGCTGTAGTTAAGATATCACATAAATATTGTGGGGGATGTAACCACAACAAAGTCAACAATGACTTCCTCCATGCAACTCTTCCTGCATTTGAAAGGTTCCCTAGCTGATGGTCTACCTGGTCAGAGAACTTTGTGAACGTCAGGGTTGAAGGTTCTAGGCTGCAGTTTTGACATTTCAGAGGGAGAGAGAGCCATGGGATGCGTTTGAAGCAAATTGAGCTGTCTGACAGCGGTCTTATGTGACTGAAATTTGGAGGCAACAGAATATCAGAGACAAACTAACTACATTCTAGACTCCCTTCATCCTGGCAACGTTATGAAATTATTAGGATGTCTATTTAATTACAGGGCCCGTAACTAAACTAAATTCTCTGCGCACCTTCAAAGATCGATCCATTAACACGGTGAAATGTGACAAACAATAAAATACATGTTGAAAAGTGAAAGGTGAAAGGTTAGCCATGGTCTGCAGTAACTTACCTACTATACATAAACAAATCTCATTCCCCAACATTTTCCTCAATTCTTTGACCCAGTTTTTCACCTACAAAGCAAAACATTACATTTCATATCGATTTACAGTTCAAGAAAACACATTTCAACATTAGAACACATATATAGACACTGATGCAAATTAAATATGAATATGTAAATCAAACAAAACATTTCAGTAATATATTCGGACATTTCTATGTAACTAATTTTTTGCAATGATGTTCTTCTCTTCAGAGGCAGTGTCCTTAATAGCACCCTATAGCCCTATGGGCACTGGTCAAAAGTAGTGCACTGTATAGGGAATACGGTGCCATTTGGACCACAGCCCTGCTGTTCTCCCTGAGGAGATCATAGCTACCTTCTGGAAAGAGTCCTCATCTGTGATGTCATAGACCAATATAGCTCCATTGGAGTCTCTGTAGTAGATTGGCCCTAATGCGTGGAACCGCTCCTGACCTGCTGTATCCTGGGGTGGAGAGAGAGAGCCAGAGGGGAGGGAGTGATAGAAAGCGAGAGAGAGCAGATTATTTCAAGGCCAAAGTCCACCTGATCAAGCCTCTGGGGAAAAAAGGTAGTTTGAAACAATAACCATTGACAGTGACTGGCTTCAGATTGGTGGCAAGAAGGAAGGAACACCTGTGAGCCAGACTGATTCAGCCAGATAACCTACTAACTATGCATCTCTCCCTGCCTGCTACAGACTGACTCAAATCAAAATGGATGCCAAATTCCTGTTCCTATTGCATAAAATGAGGCAGGACCATATGTTACAGGACAGAGAGAGATCACTGCAGGACCATATGTTACAGGACAGAGAGAGATCACCGCAGGACCATATGTTACAGGACAGAGAGAGATCACTGCAGGACCATATGTTACAGGACAGAGAGAGATCACTGCAGGACCATATGTTACAGGACAGAGATCACAGCTGCTCAGCCAAGACGCCTTTTGACTCCAAACGGCACCCTGTTCCCTATGTAGTGCTACTGTTGATCAGAGGCCTATGGGAGTAGGGGTGTCATTTGGGATGTCACCTTTGACTCATGGTCAGTGGGAGTAAACGACATCTCCATTCCCTTACGACATCTCCATTCCCTTACGACATCTCCATTCCCTTACGACATCTCCATTCCCTTACGACATCTCCATTCCCTTACGACATCTCCATTCCCTTACGACATCTCCATTCCCTTACGACATCTCCATTCCCTTACGACATCTCCATTCCCTTACGACATCTCCATTCCCTTACGACATCTCCATTCCCTTACGACATCTCCATTCCCTTTGTGGCTCTGCATCGAGACAGTTGGAATTGGAATTGTACAGCAAACAGACTCGGTCTCTATGGTTCCTTATAATAATGCATTACCACAGTAAGCGTGTGTGTGTGTGCGTGTGTGTGTGTGTGTGTGTGTGTATGCGTGTCATCTCACTATGCATGAGTTTGTCACATGATGTTTCAGTAGTAGTAAAAACGTTCACAGCCAGAAGGCATCATTTCTTTAAGGAGGAAAAGGAACCCAAAGCAGGGAGCTACATAGCTCAAATGGCACCCTATTCCCTATACGGCCCTGGTCAAAAGCAGTGCACCATGTAGGGAACAGGGTGCCATTTGGGATGCAACGGAGCGTCAAACATGCCGAGAAAGAGAGCAGGCCTCACCCATATGGCCAGATTCACCCTCTTCCCTGTGATGTTGAGCTTCTTCGTGAGGAAGGACGCCTGGAAGAGAGGAAACAGATCAGTCATATGTCTTGAGAAACAGACACAGTAACAGGCCCTGTGTTTTAATGACTGATGATGACTTGGGGAGTAACGGACAGATTTGGAATAACATTAGAAGACATTTGTATGTATGTGAGTGACTGACACAGTATTAACTAGATTGAGCACTTTGGCTCCTATCAAAAGGTCCTGTGGAGAAACCTGCAGGCATAAAAGCTACACGGGGAGGAACAGGCGCAGACATTAGCGGTGACACTGGCCCTGGTGACCAAAGATAGGGACGGTGGCCCCCTTAAATTAAAATAAATAAATTGGTCATTTAGCAGACGCTCTTATCCAGAGCGACTTACAGGAGCAATTAGGGTTAAGTGCCTTGCTCAAGGGCACATCGACAGATTTTTCACCTAGTCGGCTCGGGGATTAGAACCAGCGACCTTTCGGTTACTGGCACAACGCTCTTCACCGCTAAGCTACCTGCCGCCTTGCCTGGCAGTAGATGTGTGCCATTTTGGAAAACTATCCCCGTTAGCCTCGTCATCTACCTGGAAAACCATTCACGTTGGGAACACATTCCTTCTTAGTATGTAAGACCTACCCCTCTACTTTGACAACTTGAGTAAGTTAAGTCATTCTGTTCCTATTCCACAGTAATGATCTGGTTCGAAGCATCTCTGTTGTGGTAACATCATCATCTCTGGATTCTCTTCCTCATTAAGACACAAAAGGGATCCATAATGAGCTCCGTTGAAAAATGACGATGGAATAGAAAAACTTTTAGTTGAATGCGAATTCTACTCAGGAAAGGTAGGCAGTAACTTTCTAATTTACCCGTCTATCAGAGGAAAAATTACAAGAAAGGACATCATTTATTTCTCAGTTAGACTGACATTTCAGCATCTGCCTGCCTCGGAGCTTTAGATTTGAAAAAGGACTGAAAGTTCGAGAGAGAGAGAGACGGTGAGAAACAGATAATGAGTTTTAAAATAGCTCAAAAACAGCATGAAGATGCAACAACAACATATGCTAATGTAATTAAGGCCTAGACAGGTTTACTAGGCTAGGTGACAACACATTGCATCCCCGTCGTCAGTCGACCAGCACATGATCACAATCACATGTAGCTCAGCAGGGTTCTAGAATTCCAGTCAGTCCACTGTATCCACGGTAACACGCTATCCAGACAGAACAGTAGAACAGCTCAGTCACGTAAACTAATCCAGGAAAACCTGAGGATACTGATGGAACGACTAGGACTTGTTAAAACCATTCAGATTCTGTTTTCATTCTGATACGGACTCAAACCGAATGAATATGTCAGGGAAAGTAATCTGAAGATGAAGCCTACTAACGAGGGCATTGCGTTCTTCCACCTCTGGCCTGCTGGCTCCCCCTACCTCTGCGGAAGCACAGTTCGCGCTCAGCCCAGTCAAAACTGTTCGCTGCTCTGGCACCCCAATGGTGGAACAAGCTCCCTCACGACGCCAGGACAGCGGTCACTCACCACCTTCCGGAGACACTTGAAACCCTACCTCTTTAAGGAATACCTGGGATAGTATAAAAGTAATCATTCTACCCCCCCCCCCCCCCACACAAAAAAATTTACAAAAATAAAACAAATACAAAAAATAAAAAAAATATATAAACCAACACCTTTTTTTTACATAAAAAAAAAAGAAGAAATATATATAAAACAAGTGAATATTACAAATATACCCTATAAATAAAAAATTTACAAATTAGAAAAATATAAAAAAAGAAATGGTAAAGTGGTTGTCCCACTGGCTATCATTAAGGTGAATGCACCAATTTGTAAGTGGCTCTGGATAAGAGCATCTGCTAAATGACGTAAAGGTAAATGCAGGTATGATAGCTAGGGTAAGGGTATGATAGCCAGGGTCAGGGTATGATAGCCAGGGTAAGGGTATGATAGCTAGGGTAAGGGTATGATAGCTAGGGTAAGGGTATGATAGCTAGGGTAAGTGATTGACAATCAGTGTTCAGTTCATACATGATGCAACACCTCTCAAATGTGTTGTCCTGTGGTTATTGATTTCTTTCTGCAGCTATAAGACAGGCCATTTCCACACGTTTCAACCAGGCATCCAGATGTCCAGTTAGGGTAGAGACACGTTCAAAATGTGCCTTGGTGGAGGATGGTATTAAGACTGGGATTTTGGTTCCTGACTCCCTGCCCCACAACTAAACCAATCACCTCCAAAGCATCTACGTTTCCTCCGAGACAGAAGCTAACAGTGAAAGTCAAAAGTAGGCCTATGTGAACTCAGATAAAATACCGCATCACAATCACAGACAACTTTTCTCCAACAGGAGGGTGTTTTTTTTTTTACCCAGCATCCTCCCATTAGCTTCTAGAGCTGGGCAGCACATGTTGTAGGCTCTGGGATGAGCTAATGGCCTGGCTGCCTGCCTGGAGCCTCTGTCTCTGGACCAGGCCCAGGCTCTGGGATGAGCTAATGGCCTGGCTGCCTGCCTGGAGCCTCTGTCTCTGGACCAGGCCCAGCCCCAGCGATGACTGACTGACCAATAAAAGAGCTTTTGGCTGCTCTGGAGAGGCGGAGACTAAAAGGAGGAATAAATAACAAAGTGCTCTGAGGAGAAATGGGGGCTGATGGAGAGAGACAAAGAGCTCTGACAGAGAGAGATATAGGTATGAGGTGAGGTGAGGCCCGCTCATTAGACAGCCTCCTACGGCAGCAGATTGACGAGGGCAACATCGTCTGAGCTAAACTGATCAACTACACATAAACCCTCACATAATTCTGGCCAAAAACAATGACAATATCTCTCAACCAGTGGCATATGGCCTTTTTAGGTGAGCGCTGATGCTGCCCTGTGATAAGAAGTGCCCACTTTGTCAAAGGCAGGGACGCAAAAATATTTATATCTTGTCCATTACCAGCGCACCTCTCCAGGGTGCTGTTGGGAGAGATTCGGCGCTGCAGCGCTCCACCAACATTACGTCAAAAATCGAATCTAACATAAATCATGTAGCAGATATAGGATATGGTAGAAAGAGTATGTGGCCTTTCCTGTAGCCTACAGGCTGGAGATAAAATGTATGACAATGTAATGAGACTGAAACTTTTATGATCAGTGGTTACAAGCTTGTATCCGTACATTTTTTACGAGCTGATCATAGCTAAAAAATAAAATACTTCTGCATTTCCTGCTGTGAAAAACACATTGCAAATAGGCTCAGGGTAACTCCTCCTGATAAAGTTGGGTAGCTGATATTCAGAGTTTAAATAGCCAAATTGATTAGTCACAGTAATCCGGAATAATAACACCAATGCAACATCCTGTTTTCCAAACGGCGGGCCTACCACAAGGATGAGCATTCATCACATTCCATTGAGGGCCGATATGGTAGATACACCCCAGTAAGCACAGGCTGACATCTTTTGGATGTCTTTTTTTGGTCCTGTTCGGACCCACAGTCTTTTTTTGTGTGGGTGTTTTACAAAATGGTAGGCCTACCACATAGATGGCCGTTCCTAAAATTCAATTTCAGGCGACACTGTAGGCTACAACTCAGTAAGCACGGACCGACGCTGATGCCTGCCGG
This sequence comes from Coregonus lavaretus, assembly GCF_964263955.1. Classification (NCBI taxonomy): domain Eukaryota; kingdom Metazoa; phylum Chordata; class Actinopteri; order Salmoniformes; family Salmonidae; genus Coregonus; species Coregonus lavaretus. The sequence goes on from NW_028162618.1 coordinate 73,322, forward strand.
ACTTTTTTTTTGTTGTTCTTGCCGGACGTCTTTTTTGGTGCAGTCCAGACCGGCCTTGGTTTTCACGTCCACAGACGTTGGTTTTCAGCCCGGTCCGGACCAAATCTGAACCAATCATAGACATCTAATATCTGGTTCAGATTTTGTCCGGTCTGGACCAGCCTTGATTTTGCCCAAACATAGATGTCTATAAATGACATATGTTCAACTTTCATTCAGAACCTAAATTGATCCTAACTGTTAGACGTCTTTTCAACATAATTTTGCTTACTGGGACTATTCTAGTAGGGGAGTCCATTTGTCAGGCCGAGGGTGGCAGAATGATCAGGACCGGCCATGGGTAAGACCTTGAAGGAACTTCCAGGCACTTTTAATTTGCATTTGTCTCCTATAGGCAAGGAGAGATGGAAGGTGAGGCAGTGAGTCATCTGAAGTCACTTCAGACAGCGGATATAATGACTACAGCAACCCAAAGAAACTAAAATGGATTTGGAGCAATAGCTGGCTAGGCTGCATGGTCTGGAGACTCGACAGCAGTTTGTCTCCAAGGAAGCACACCACCGCTCAACTCGCTGCCAAATGGATGTTTTAACACATTCATGAATGTGTGGATCTGTTGGCAGATGGCCAGGCTGTGAGCTTCCAACTCTCATGTCTGCTTAATTTACTCTAAATGCAGCAGCTGGAGTCTACAGGGTCAGCTCTGGTCAATGTCCAAGGTTCCTACAGCGCTGTTCAGCCTCCTACAGCAATCTGTTTCAATCCCCAGGGTCAGCTCAGGTCAATGTCCAAGGTTCCTACAGCGCTGTTCAGCCTCCTACAGCAATCTGTTTCAATCCCCAGGGTCAGCTCAGGTCAATGTCCAAGGTTCCTACAGCGCTGTTCAGCCTCCTACAGCAATCTGATCCAATCCCCAGGGTCAGCTCAGGTCAATGTCCAAGGTTCCTACAGCGCTGTTCAGCCTCCTACAGCAATCTGATCCTATCCCCAGGGTCAGCTCAGGTCAATGTCCAAGGTTCCTACAGCGCTGTTCAGCCTCCTACAGCAATCTGATCCAATCCCCAGGGTCAGCTCAGGTCAATGTCCAAGGTTCCTACAGCGCTGTTCAGCCTCCTACAGCAATCTGATCCAATCCCCAGGGTCAGCTCAGGTCAATGTCCAAGGTTCCTACAGCGTCGTTCAGCCTCCTACAGCAATCTGATCCTATCCCCAGGGTCAGCTCAGGTCAATGTCCAAGGTTCCTACAGCTCTGTTCAGCCTAACCCCATTAGACCTATACAGTACCAAGACATAGCCTCTCTCTCATATGCTATTATTAGATTTGATCAATACAATACACTTAGCATCCATTCTCTATGGGGGTCATTATTGACTGACTGCACCTTGAAGTCACCAAGTACAAGGCCTGTAAAACGGACACCTAAAACTGCCCAATAAATCATGAGGGCCTGTCAACCGGGACACCTAAAACCTCCCATTACATCATGAGGGCCTGTCAACAGGACACCTAAAACCTCCCATTACATCATGAGGGCCTGTCAACCGGACACCTAAAACCTCCCATTACATCATGAGGGCCTGTCAACCGGACACCTAAAACCTCCCATTACATCATGAGGGCCTGTCAACCGGGACACCTAAAACCTCCCATTACATCATGAGGGCCTGTCAACCGGACACCTAAAACCTCCCATTACATCATGAGGGCCTGTCAACCGGACACCTAAAACCTCCCATTACATCATGAGGGCCTGTCAACCGGGACACCTAAAACCTCCCATTACATCATGAGGGCCTGTCAACCGGACACCTAAAACCTCCCATTACATCATGAGGGCCTGTCAACCGGACACCTCCCATTACATCATGAGGGCCTGTCAACCGGGACACCTAAAACCTCCCATTACATCATGAGGGCCTGTCAACCGGGACACCTAAAACCTCCCATTACATCATGAGGGCCTGTCAACCGGGACACCTCCCATTACATCATGAGGGCCTGTCAACCGGGACACCTAAAACCTCCCATTACATCATGAGGGCCTGTCAACCGGGACACCTAAAACCTCCCATTACATCATGAGGGCCTGTCAACCGGACACCTAAAATCTCCCATTACATCATGAGGGCCTGTCAACCGGACACCTAAAACCTCCCATTACATCATGAGGGCCTGTCAACCGGGACACCTAAAACCTCCCATTACATCATGAGGGCCTGTCAACCGGGACACCTAAAACCTCCCATTACATCATGAGGGCCTGTCAACCGGACACCTAAAATCTCCCATTACATCATGAGGGCCTGTCAACCGGGACACCTCCCATTACATCATGAGGGCCTGTCAACCGGGACACCTAAAACCTCCCATTACATCATGAGGGCCTGTCAACCGGGACACCTAAAACCTCCCATTACATCATGAGGGCCTGTCAACCGGACACCTAAAACCTCCCATTACATCATGAGGGCCTGTCAACCGGGACACCTAAAACCTCCCATTACATCTTGAGGGCCTGTCAACCGGACACCTAAAACCTCCCATTACATCATGAGGGCCTGTCAACCGGACACCTAAAACCTCCCATTACATCATGAGGGCCTGTCAACAGGACACCTAAAACCTCCCATTACATCATGAGGGCCTGTCAACCGGACACCTAAAACCTCCCATTACATCATGAGGGCCTGTCAACCGGACACCTAAAACCTCCCATTACATCATGAGGGCCTGTCAACCGGGACACCTAAAACCTCCCATTACATCATGAGGGCCTGTCAACCGGACACCTAAAACCTCCCATTACATCATGAGGGCCTGTCAACCGGACACCTAAAACCTCCCATTACATCATGAGGGCCTGTCAACCGGGACACCTAAAACCTCCCATTACATCATGAGGGCCTGTCAACCGGACACCTAAAACCTCCCATTACATCATGAGGGCCTGTCAACCGGACACCTCCCATTACATCATGAGGGCCTGTCAACCGGGACACCTAAAACCTCCCATTACATCATGAGGGCCTGTCAACCGGGACACCTAAAACCTCCCATTACATCATGAGGGCCTGTCAACCGGGACACCTCCCATTACATCATGAGGGCCTGTCAACCGGGACACCTAAAACCTCCCATTACATCATGAGGGCCTGTCAACCGGGACACCTAAAACCTCCCATTACATCATGAGGGCCTGTCAACCGGACACCTAAAATCTCCCATTACATCATGAGGGCCTGTCAACCGGACACCTAAAACCTCCCATTACATCATGAGGGCCTGTCAACCGGGACACCTAAAACCTCCCATTACATCATGAGGGCCTGTCAACCGGGACACCTAAAACCTCCCATTACATCATGAGGGCCTGTCAACCGGACACCTAAAATCTCCCATTACATCATGAGGGCCTGTCAACCGGGACACCTCCCATTACATCATGAGGGCCTGTCAACCGGGACACCTAAAACCTCCCATTACATCATGAGGGCCTGTCAACCGGGACACCTAAAACCTCCCATTACATCATGAGGGCCTGTCAACCGGACACCTAAAACCTCCCATTACATCATGAGGGCCTGTCAACCGGGACACCTAAAACCTCCCATTACATCTTGAGGGCCTGTCAACCGGACACCTAAAACCTCCCATGGGCGGCAGGTAGCTTAGTGGGTAAGAGCGTTGTGCCAGTAACCGAAAGGTCGCTGGTTCTAATCCCCGAGCCGACTAGGTGAAAAATCTGTCGATGTGCCCTTGAGCAAGGCACTTAACCCTAAATTGCTCCTGTAAGTCGCTCTGGATAAGAGCGTCTGCTAAATGACCAATTTATTTATTTATTTATTACATCATGAGGGCCTGTCAACCGGGACACCTAAAACCTCCCATTACATCATGAGGGCCTGTCAACCGGACACCTAAAACCTCCCATTACATCTTGAGGGCCTGTCAACCGGACACCTAAAACCTCCCATTACATCATGAGGGCCTGTCAACCGGGACACCTAAAACCTCCCATTACATCATGAGGGCCTGTCAACCGGACACCTAAAACCTCCCATTACATCATGAGGGCCTGTCAACCGGGACACCTAAAACCTCCCATTACATCATGAGGGCCTGTCAACCGGACACCTAAAACCTCCCATTACATCATGAGGGCCTGTCAACCGGGACACCTAAAACCTCCCATTACATCATGAGGGCCTGTCAACCGGACACCTAAAACCTCCCATTACATCATGAGGGCCTGTCAACCGGGACACCTAAAACCTCCCATTACATCATGAGGGCTTGTCAACTGGACACCTAAAACCTCCCATTACATCATGAGGGCCTGTCAACCGGACACCTAAAACCTCCCATTACATCATGAGGGCCTGTCAACCGGGACACCTAAAACCTCCCATTACATCATGAGGGCTTGTCAACTGGACACCTAAAACCTCCCATTACATCATGAGGGCCTGTCAACCGGGACACCTAAAACCTCCCATTACATCATGAGGGCCTGTCAACCGGACACCTCCCATTACATCATGAGGGCCTGTCAACCGGACACCTAAAACCTCCCATTACATCATGAGGGCCTGTCAACCGGGACACCTAAAACCTCCCATTACATCATGAGGGCCTGTCAACCGGGACACCTAAAACCTCCCATTACATCATGAGGGCCTGTCAACAGGACACCTCCCATTACATCATGAGGGCCTGTCAACCGGACACCTAAAACCTCCCATTACATCATGAGGGCCTGTCAACAGGACACCTCCCATTACATCATGAGGGCCTGTCAACCGGACACCTAAAACCTCCCATTACATCATGAGGGCCTGTCAACCGGGACACCTAAAACCTCCCATTACATCATGAGGGCCTGTCAACAGGACACCTCCCATTACATCATGAGGGCCTGTCAACCGGACACCTAAAACCTCCCATTACATCATGAGGGCCTGTCAACAGGACACCTAAAACCTCCCATTACATCATGAGGGCCTGTCAACCGGGACACCTAAAACCTCCCATTACATCATGAGGGCCTGTCAACCGGGACACCTAAAACCTCCCATTACATCATGAGGGCCTGTCAACCGGGACACCTAAAACCTCCCATTACATCATGAGGGCCTGTCAACAGGACACCTAAAACCTCCCATTACATCATGAGGGCCTGTCAACCGGACATTTTTTTGGCTATTTCTTTCCATTTAAAATCACTTGATCTGTGAATCTTCCTGAAATAGCAGCTAGCTCTAACAGGAAGCCTGCTCGCTGCAATATCTCCTGTATCACTTCACAGCCTCTGGGTTCAAGTGCTGTTTGAAATCTTTTTAAATACTTTGAGTGTTTCCTTTAAGGAACGATTCACCCATTTTTTGAATGTTACGTAATATCTGTGCATCTCTGAGCGACGTTCTATCCATCCCATGGGTCATACGTAGTGTACTATATAGGAAATATAAAAGGTGTCATTTGGGACGCCGCCTCTCTCCAGCAGAGCGTCGCTCGCCTCTGCAGCATGGATCCACCTAAAGGGATTATTTGAATGCATTTCCTGGCATGCTTCTTGGCATCCAATCGCAGTGCAAGAGGCAAGGAAATGAACATACAGAGGGGGTGTAAGAATAGTTTAATCTCAAGGACTGGGCTGTTAGTGATATCAATGTAAAGGCTGTATGGGTGGATTCAGATGGAGATGCCAAGGTCGATGTAGGGCTCTGGTCAAAAGTAGTGCACTACATCTGGAATAGGGTGCCATTTGGTATGAAGCCTTATCTCTGCAGCGCTAGCCTATTATACCGTACAGCTGCCTCAACTGACACGTTCTGCTGCTTCCCATCAACACTTCCATAGTATCCTGATACTCTTGGTTGGTCTTCAACACTTCCATAGTATCCTGATACTCTTGGTTAGTCTTCAACACTTCCATAGTATCCTGATACTCTTGGTTGGTCTTCAACACTTCCATAGTATCCTGATACTCTTGGTTGGTCTTCAACACTTCCATAGTATCCTGATACTCTTGGTTGGTCTTCAACACTTTGATAGTATCCTGAAACTCTTGGTTGGTCTTCAACACTTCCATAGTATCCTGATACTCTTGGTTGGTCTTCAACACTTCCATAGTATCCTGATCCTCTTGGTTGGTCTTCAACACTTCCATAGTATCCTGATACTCTTGGTTGGTCTTCAACACTTTGATAGTATCCTGATACTCTTGGTTGGTCTTCAACACTTTGATAGTATCCTGATACTCTTGGTTGGTCTTCAACACTTCCATAGTATCCTGATACTCTTGGTTGGTCTTCAACACTTCCATAGTATCCTGATACTCTTGGTTGGTCTTCAACACTTCCATAGTATCCTGATACTCTTGGTTGGTCTTCAACACTTCCATAGTATCCTGATACTCTTGGTTGGTCTTCAACACTTGGTCTTGGTATTGTTCTGTTGTCATATCAACACATTGTCCAATAAACATGACACTATAATTAGGCTAGGTCCCTCTGCTTGGGGCTGGGCCCAGATAGTACAGTACAGGAGAGGACCAGGGCCCAGATAGTACAGTACAGGAGAGGACCAGGTGCTGGGCCCAGATAGTACAGTACAGGAGAGGACCAGGTGCTGGGCCCATATAGTACAGTACAGGAGAGGACCAGGGCCCAGATAGTACAATACAGCAGAGGACCAGGTGCTGGGCCCAGATAGTACAGTACAGGAGAGGACCAGGTGCTGGGCCCAGATAGTACAGTACAGCAGAGGACCAGGTGCTGGGCCCAGATAGTACAGTACAGGAGAGGACCAGGTGCTGGGCCCATATAGTACAGTACAGGAGAGGACCAGGGCCCAGATAGTACAATACAGCAGAGGACCAGGTGCTGGGCCCATATAGTACAGTACAGGAGAGGACCAGGGGCTGGGCCCAGATAGTACAGTACAGCAGAGGACCAGGGCCCAGATAGTACAGTACAGGAGAGGACCAGGGCTGGGCCCAGATAGTACAGTACAGGAGAGGACCAGGGCTGGGCCCAGATAGTACAGTACAGGAGAGGACCAGGGCTGGGCCCAGATAGTACAGTACAGCAGAGGACCAGGTGCTGGGCCCAGATAGTACAGTACAGCAGAGGACCAGGGCCCAGATAGCAGGGCCCAAAACCTCTAATTGTCAGCCAAAATAACCCACTATTCAGATAGCCTGGTCCTGGATGTGTTTGTGCCGTCTTGCCAGGACAACGCCATGTTAAATTTCAACCCCAGGAGTTGGCAAGACAGCATAAACAGATCGAGGACCAAGGTGAACTGCAACCTGCATAAAAACAAAAAAAAAACTAAAATAGGCCTACAGCATCCACCTCCACTCCTGATCCATACCGCTTAACATGGTGGGACGTGAAACATGCAGATTAGGCTTTTGGCAGCCCAGAAGCGTTCCCCTCTCACGTGATCTGGGTTGGATGAGGATCCTTTGACCTAGACTTACATCATTACAAATCTCTGGCTGGCTGCTAAGGCCTTTCCACTGACCATGCCTGATCTGCAATATGTCATGTGTGTGTGTGTGTGTGAGATTGTGTATGTGTGTGTGTGTGTGTGAACTAGGCCTATCTGTAAGGAAGAGGGAAACCAGTTCGACGGGATCTGTTATATTTCAGCATGACCTACCTACCAAATCGTTCAACTGATCAATCCACTTCCCAAGTCTACAGTGAGCCTTCGTACCAGCCTCCCTGTTTAGTTGGCAGACGAAGCTGGGTGATGGTAGCAGCAGTAGGATGGATCACTGGGGACCGGGAAAGGAGGAGAGTCTCTGTTTCCTATTCGTCAGGACACACATTTTTGCAATAGAAAAACTAAAAAAACAAGCATTTCTTATTGGACAAATTCAGGTAGTCCCTCCCAATTTCTGTCAATTTTCTCCAGTTTGGTACCTAATGAATATGACCCAGGAGAGGAGGAGAGCCCAGACTTGGCTGCCTCTCCCAGGACATTTCGGGGGAGAGGTTGTGGCACTCAGGCACTGTGGGGTGGTGGTGTTGCCTTTCAATGAGGGCTCATCACTCAAGTAGACGCAAAACACCTGCTTCTGTATAGAATCTTACATGGATGATGTCATTATACATGGCAGCTAGGGCTAATTTGCACGTGAAGGATTGAATCTCTTGAAAGGAACAATATTCTAACAGCTAAATTCAGCTGTATCGCAAATGAAAAAAAAAAGTCTAAAAATGTGCATTATAAAACTCACCAGATGTTGACAGAGTTGTGTAATAATCCCACAAAACAACACCCCATGAGATGATTATAGATGCACTGTTAACTGGCCATTTCAATGACTTCCCATGCACCCCACAACAAAAGGATGCTTGTTATGCGTGTGTTTGGGTTTGTTCTTGTAACATTCCAGAAATTCTAGTACAGCATGTAGACTACTAGACTTGAGGAAGACAGACTGTTATTCAAACAATGCACCAAATGAATGATTGAATTATATTACATGGTTCAGTAGCTTAAAATGCTTAATAGGCTAAAGACTTGTACTAATATTTGAGTGTGATGAAACAATCTGGATTACAGGCACGCATCCCAAATGGCACCCCATTCCCTATATAGTGCACTACTTTTGACCATAGGGCCCTGGTCAAAAGTAGTGCACTAAATAGAGAATAGGGTGCCAATTGGGACACACACTAGTCATCATGGGACTATGTCCAAACATTGCCTAATCGAGGTGACAGTTTGGACGAGTATTTAATGAGAGTTAAGAGTCAGTCATGATGAACTAAACCTGAATTCTCTCTAGCTAACGAACTGCAAGTTATTCTCATCCCCCCCCGTTTCTCCTTTATTGTTCAGCTGAGGGGAGTGTGACCCTAAAAAGACAGTTACTCAAAACAATAGGACTGGGTTGTGTTCATTAGGAAACAAACGGACGAAACCGGACGGAAACGACTACTACCTGGAGTCCAATAAGAAACACTCACTTTTGTTTTCTGTTGCAAAACGTTTTCAGTTGTGTGTCCTAATGAATACGACCCTAGTTGGCACTTCTTCCTTCCTCAGGTTACAGCCAAGGCGGCGTTTTTCACTAGAAACAAAAGCAACTTGGCTCCGAGGTAGCTATGCTAGAAAACAGGCACTTTCCTTTTCTTTTCTGACATGTAGAAACAAGGAGCTAGTCCGTGTGGGAGGGTTTCTTAAAGCTTTTATTGGACTGACAGCACAAAGGCAGTCACTAACAACCGGAGCTTGTGTAGGCTAAGCTAACAACCGGAGCTTGTGTAGGCTAAGCTAACAACCGGAGCTTGTGTAGGCTAAGCTAACAACCGGGGCCCAGTTTCCCGATAGCAATTTAAATTTAGGCTTACGAGTGTTTTAACAATGCATCTTTCCTACAAATGGCCGAAGATGTAACATGTTTCCCAACACCCCGCAGAGAGAACGCTCACTATCGTTGAGGCATTTGTCGCTACTGATAGGATCGAAAGAAAAGCCGGTGCTGCTCTCGGATCAGCTTTCTCCATTCAAATTTTACATTAAGATTATAATTATTCCACAATACTGACGATGGATCAGCTCCTAGAGAAATATTAAAACCACATACGGCTGCAAATATTGAGGCAGCTTATTCTAATGCGTACCCTATAAATCAAGATTTGGCACATCACTGCATACCTGTTAGGCTACACGTCATGAAATAAGAGGCAGAAATGACAAACCGTAGCCAAATAACAAAATAAAACTAAATTAATATGAACATGAAATTGTAGCCTATACTGTTGGTAGGCTATTTATCTTTTTAATGCAGTCATCTCCGTTTTCATTTGAAGGATCTTTTTAGCCTTCGCTTGTTTGTAATAATTGCAAAGACATTTGGCAACTTTGTATTTTGTAGTCAGGGCCTATACACAGACCGGTCTTTTTAAACAGGCAAATGTTCTTGTGTTGTTATTTCGGCTGATGTTTCCATGGCATCCATGGTTACGTTGACATTTAGGCTAGCTTACGGTAGTTCCAACGTCCGGACAGACGATCATTAATAAAAGAAAACACTAGACCTGTGTGTTTACTGTGCCTGTTTAGGCTACCTGAAGTGGCCTACTAAACTAGGCAAATAGATCGTCATCAACGGTTGCTTACATAGTCATAATCAGTGTTGGGATTAGTTACTTGAAAAAGTAATCTTACACTTTACATTTAACAAAAAATCAACGCATTACTTTACAATATTACTTTGTGTGGAAAGTAACACGTTATGTTACTTTGTGTTACTTTCATGAAAATCTAAAAAAAATCTCACTGTTTGACTCTCAGAGGGAGCAAGACAAGCCGATCACTACTTTCTCCTTTCATCTGTGGTGCTGCTTTCCTGTGCTGGTCTACAAAGTGCCGCGCTGTCATATGGGCTGCTTAATTAGCCATATATACTGCAAGCCAAACATGTCCTATCTTTACATTCAAAATCTCTCTCCAGCTGCAAGTTCTGATTATGGACCACAAGTAGACAGACCCATAGAGATGTATAGAGGGCACACTTGCCAACACGGACCCATAGAGATGTATAGAGGGCTCACTTGCCAACACAGACCCATAGAGATGTATAGAGGGCACACTTGCCAACACAGACCCATAGAGATGTATAGAGGGCACACTTGCCAACACAGACCCATAGAGATGTATAGAGGGCACACTTGCCAACACGGACCCATAGAGATGTATAGAGGGCACACTTGCCAACACAGACCCATAGAGATGTATAGAGGGCACACTTGCCAACACAGACCCATAGAGATGTATAGAGGGCACACTTGCCAACACGGACCCATAGAGATGTATAGAGGGCACACTTGCCAGCACGGACCCATAGAGATGTATAGAGGGCACACTTGCCACCAGACGGGAAAGCCCATAGTTATCCCAAGCGATCAACGGCAAAGATCAGAGGTGCGCATTTCTATGGACAACAGCTGTCATGACATTTCTCCAAACAGCCTTTCTCCGCTTGCTTGAGAACTAAATGAGGAAACAAGTTGAGATCGGATCATGGTAACATGCGCCCGGTAGAGATATGATTCTGAAAGTAACGCACGCGTTGTTTGACAACGTAACTGTAATAATATTAATTACACGCTACTTCACTCCATTAGTGATAAAAGTAAATCGGATTACATAACGCGTTACTTTGTAACCCGTTATCCACAACACTGGTCATAATAGGCCATCACTGTCTATCCATTGATCACATGTATTTCTCAAACAAACCATAACACAATAAACTCTTTAGTAGTTGTACATTTCATTGTCTCCCATGATGAAATCATGGAGGGGGCCGTGGATCTGTCTCTACCGTTAGTACATTAAATCACACGCGATCTCAGACACCACTGGCCCGATTTTAACTAAACTTGGGTGGATGACGCGTCTTGCCATAGAGATCCGGCATTTACTAAATGACACTGATTGGCCCAATGGGGGGAGCTTATAATAATGAACTGAAATGGGTTAATCACACGCGATACGTCAGTCGGCCCGAGGGGAAACTGTGGAATGACCACAAAGTGAACAGGAAATAAAGTAGGACCGAGGTGGAAATTGTAGTTGGCACACACGCAAACTGTTTCACAACTGTTTTCTGCCTGAGCATGTGGTTTCAAAGGGGGCTTTTCCAAATATTCAAAACAATGTTTGCTTGGAAATAGCTATTTTAAAAATGGGTAATTCAAGACAAGTTTACCACATTTTTACTTTGACCCCCAAAAGGATTATTGACAGCAAAGAAAGCCTAATATTAACTTTGCATTGACGAGAGAGACCTACCAGTTGGCTGTGTGAGAGAGTCGACAAGCCAGGGCAAGCTCCCGAAGAGGTATATTGGTATTAGTAATAAGGGTGTGGTACCAGCTTGTTGCACAGTTGCCCTTTGAACCACAATTACCTTGCTTAGTGGGCGTGCGATTAGAGCGCCCATCATCATATGAGGAGACTGACTGTAGCCTACTCTAATGCTGTTAATGTAGCCCTAGTCAGTATTCATTAACTGTTATCCAGTGTATGAACTAGCACTGAAAATCTGCTTACTTAGGCGTCACACAATAATAATGAAGGCCTACTACTGTAAACAAAACAATAACAGTACTACTGGCAAGAGGAAACGGTCACTTGACAACTAGGCCTAGGCCTATTGCAATAGGCCTTGAAACAACTGTTTGATACACCGGGACTAGTCTCTAAAGCATGAAATGCACCGAGAATCTCACTGCCGATGGGTACTTATCACAGTGGGAGGCCGTTCCTTCTCATGCTAGAACAACAGCGGTACCTGCTGCGTGACGACCCGGTGGCGACCAACCTACCGATTCTACTTGTAGAATCGCAATGCTCGTCAGTGGCCAGCAACTTGATTTTGAGCCAATCAGACAGCACGAACCCCACCCCCCCAAAAAAAGTAAAAGAAAGGCATTTTCTCCGTACATCCACGGATGAACCAGTCACACTTCATTTGCAATATAGGCTGTGTGGTGGTAGCTAGCTAAGTGCACAAACGCAATGCACACAACACTAAATAATTCTTCCAAGCCAGCTAACCACTGTAGCTAGTATTGACATAATTAAATCACAATGGATTAGCTAGTTTCAACGAAACAGCAGCCTGTGTTAGTTGCCAAGTTAGTGCAGTGTCCTTAGCTAGCTAGCAAAGTTGTACTAGCTAGCGAATATGCTATGGAGTATGCTATGGAGAGTGAATTAAAATGTTTATTCGTCATTTTGCTAGGTAGTTATCTAGCTGTGGCCATCTGGCTAGTATCAACAAAGGCTTTCTACAAAATGGCAACATTAGCGCGGATAGCTTGGAATCTAGACTACAAGCAATACGCACGGATATGCATTGCCAAACAATGCTACTGCCACCTTCTGGTTTGGAGTATGTTAAGAAGGCTGAGTGGCTGACGACTTCCAAGGTCTTTGCTGTGTGAACACAAAAGAGATTGAACAGTGTCGGCAGTCAGAGGTGCCAAGTACTGTCTCAAGGCAAACGTTTGACAATCCTACCGGAGTGTCTGAACTTTAAGACTCAAGGCCCACTGGCAGTGCAGTAGAGAGCGAACTCTAGTCTAGAGGTCTTCACGAATATACCCGAAACCGGTTACCCGAGACGGCCACGCACCTCGGATCTGTGTGAAAATATGTGAAATGCCGACAAGATCTGAAATTATATTTGAAGAAGAAAATATCCTGATTAAATGACCTTTGCTACGCATGGCAGAGTTGGTTCAGGTTCTTTCAATATATTAATCTCTATCTTCCGCCTGTCTGCCTGTTTGGCTTGAGCTCTCGCTATAGGGAACTAGCATCATTGTTTTAACTGGGCCCTCACTGTCTCCCATGCCAATGATGCGCTCAGGACAGACAGCTGTATTTGCGCAAGGGATAAGTGTACAGGTAGCCTATTTTATGACCAGTTTCCACTGGAGATATGGGATCAGAAATTGTTGCTAATTCACACTGAGGCACAATGGTTAGGCCTATCTTCACCACACGCCCGATCCCGTCTTGTCTAAACATTTTAAATTTGGGATGTCATCTATGAAAATACTAAACAAATCAATGATTTTAGATACATCTGAAAATGCATGTGAAATGTCAACATGCACTGCCAGACAAGTCAAAACTACACTGAACATAAATATTAAAACGCAACATGTAAAGTGTTGGTCCCATGTTACATGTGCTGAAATAAAAGATCCCCGAAATGTTCCATGCGCACAACACAACACAACGCCACAGATGTCTCAAATTGAGGGAGGGTGCAATTGGCATGGTGATGCAGGAATGTCCACCAGAACTGTTGCCAGAGAATTGAATGTTCATTTCTCGACCATAATGTCTTTTTGGAGAATTTGGCAGTACGTCCAACCAGCCTCACAACAACAGACCAAGTGTATGGCATCGTGTGGGCAAGAGGGCTGCGGATGTCAATGTTGTGAACAGAGTGCCCCATGGTGGCGGTGGGGTTATGGTATGGGCAGGCATAAGCTATGGACAATGAACACGATTGCATTTTATCTATGGCAATTTGAATGCACAGAGATACTGTGACGAGATCCTGAGGCCCATTGTGAGGCCCATTTTTTAAAGGTATCTGTGACTAACAGATGCATATCTGTATTCCTAGTCATGTGAAATCCATAGATTAGGGCCTAATGAATTTATTTCACTTGACTGATTTCCTTATATGAACTGTAACTCAGTAAAATCTTGGAAATTGTTTCATGTTGCGTTAATATTTTTTGTTCAGTACATTTTGCTTGCTTTCGTGGCAATAAAGCTGCATTTTTTTATCTTTTGGGTCCGTTTGGGTCCGATACAGACCCTGGTCAACCTCTGATTCAAATTGGATCAGATATTGATTTTGGGGAGAGAAAAAAATGACTGGGTCCTGTCTGTCTTGGATGGGAATTTTACAGATCCAATTCGGTTTGGAGCTCAATTTCGGGATTCCGAGAAGACCTCTACTGTCCAAGACTGGCAGTGCAGTAGCAAACTACCTTGACATTCAGCTCCTTCCTCTCTCATTGCCTTGACTAATAAACACACTCTTGTGATGTCCTGGTAGGAAATGACAAGGAGTTATGCAGGCTTTTTCTTCTTTCAGGAGAGCAATAAAAGTAGCCCATTCTAAGTTCATAACTAACCTACCTGTAAAGCCAACTTTGACATAGTTGAACACTTTCCAGAGACTCAGCAACAGGTTTAACTGTTTGCTGTAATGCAAAGTATAAAACAAATTGCTTAGTACCCTAGTTAGACTGCTTGACAGCAACTGTGATCGCAGAGGATTGAAGATGATACCTTAGTAATGTGTGATTATGTGGCAGCAGCAGAATCATGATGGTATTGATACATAGAAGAGGATAAGTTTGGCAACAGCGCTCCAATGGCCTACTACAAACAACTACGACCTTATCACGTCCGGCACTGCCAAACCACATATTGTGCAACCTACTGCTATGAGAAACCCTGAGCTTACTGACAGATCTAGTCTGTGTTGTCAGTCTGAATGCGATTTTCGGTGTGCCGTAAAACTTGACCTTTCTCTACTCTGCGTAAATGCTATGTCATAGTAGTTCATTCCTTGTTCAGTTCAGTCAAGTGTCCTGCAGGGCCAAGTTTGGGGCAGCTAGCGAAGCTTTCTAGTCCAAGTTGCTATGCCCACTGGACAGGAAGGTAAAGCTGGGTGGTGGGTTGTTGTTGTTTTGGTTACTCAATCTGTGAGTAGGCTACTTCCTGTTCAATGGGGGAAAATCACCTCTACCACATTCACGTTGAAGAACACTTGTTTCATGTTGAATAGCACCAATGTATAGTTGAGATAACGTTTTTATTTCGCTTATTTGAAAAGCTAGCTAGCGTTAGTCAATTTAGCTAGATAGCTAATCGTTATTAGAATGCCTTATCGTTATCTGAATTGTTAGTTAGCTAGTCATCTTGGTAAACACCCTAAATAACCATGTTGAACAGGTTGCAGTGACTTGTAGTGGACCCCCAAAAACGAGTTAGCTAGTTGCGACACAGATGAATGCCTGTTGATGTGAGTTAGTGACAGGCTATTACTAGCAGCTAGGCTAACGTTAGTTAGCTCGCATTTTCTATTCTACAGACAACACGTTTAACCCTTTGTAGTCTGGACAAAGATTGAAGCACACATCCAGTCGCAGTTAGCCACGTATCAACGTACCTGAAGTGTGGTGATGTGTTTGTCGTTGAATTTATTTTCACAATACCGCAACACGAGCGACGTCTTTCCGACACAGCCCTCTCCCAACAAAACCACCTTGAAAGAGTAGGTTTTGTTGCCTGCTCCACCGCCAGCCGCCATGGTGAAATAAATATTATTATGAATAGAAGTAGCCCAGTCGAAGTATCTCCCTCTAATCACATTAGATGTCTCAAATCGAAATCAAGAAATAGTCAAGGACACGAATCCCCTGCGAATCAGAATAGGAACAAATGTCAGTCGCCCCAGCTCTTGTAGACCAAAGTGATTTCCCCCACCCTCAGCTCGCTGGTTCGCTCTCCTCTCCCCTCTCAACCCGTACTAATGGCGTCTCTTCCTACGTCACGCACGGGGATCATATGATGAACTGGACAGCAACAATCCAAAGTGCTGGAGCTGAACAGTGGCTCAGTCTCTGAAATAATCGGAATATTGTATGTTAGAGCAAAGAAGACAGAAATTAGGAAATGAATAAAAACTGTAAACAAAATAAGACAGTTTGAAAGATGAAAAGTTACAAGCTCGGTAGTCAGTGTAATAAAAACGAGTCCTAAAAACTGAATTATGATGGGCTATGATTCATGTGGTTGGTTGTTCACCAGGATCATTATCTCTGCAATACACTCCTGAATGAGAATAATTTGTCATACATAAATCATGAGGAATATATTTATCCTCTGAGCCATATGGCAGTGATATTTTATTTAAGCATTTCTGACAATCTGCTTATTTTCACATCAAAATATCATATAATTCTTGCAAGGCTCCCCGAACAAGATGCTGAAGTCCCCAATGCTGTACATACACACAGAGAGAGAAGACTAAGTGCTTGCCTCAAATCTGCTTTTTAGAAAGAAGTATGCTTGTTTTGTTCAAACTTGACCTACTTCTGTTTCTACTAGAGACTTATTGGGGTAAAAATTCAGAAAATTACCCCTTTCTTAACTAGATAACGACCATACTTAAAAAAAAATCCAAGGCACTCTGTTGTGGAAAAGTTAAAAAGCTTTTATTTTAGCGGCTATTGAATAGCAACAAACGTAAGCGCACAAACGCCTTGCGGCTCACCGGCCTTCATCAGGGTGGCCTGTGAGCCGCAACGCGTTGGTGCGTTTGGATTTTTTTGCTATGCAATAGCCGCTAAAATAAAAGCTTTTCAACTTTTTTTTCTTTTTTCTTTTTTTATACACAAGAGAGCGTGCAACCCTGGTAGGCTATTTCATTGAGTCTCTAGAGCCTGTATTCACAATTAGCTAATTAATTACTGTTGAAGGTAACGAGTTATCTAAAACATTGGTATCGAAATGATCTCAAGGACATATCAAACCAAACAAAGAGTTTCACTACAGCCTTATCCAACACTAGTTACTGTCACAACAAACCTCTTGAATATCACCTTCAATTAAAAAAAACAAAACATTAAACGTAAGACAGGAATTTTCATACATGCCTGATGACTCAGTCAAATGTTTATTGAAAGCAGTGAGCTAAGTCCTTTTTTGATAATTACATATTGAAACTGAGCACATAAAGCCAATGTACAAACAGAATATAAAGTAGTCTACTTTTTAACAAACCATGAAGTCTACCTGTGCAAAGGGCATACATACAGAACACTTGTTTGAGATTATAACACCCCCACCACACTTAAAGCCCTGTACAATAAATGTCCTCTAAAGTGCAAATAGCATTATACATTCACAAGAAAAACTATGACAAAGAAACACTAACAGTGCGAAATAGATGAAGAATATAACCCTCTCCGTGTGTGCACCATATTGCATAATGGATAAATAAAGTAAATAACATTTGGGCAGCTTGATTAGTAAGAACATCTTAAAAAGATGGTATCATGTCAGAAAAGTGTCAATGATGGATTGACCTGACCATCTTAGCAGAGAGATGAATACCGTAAAGACCTCACACTGTACTTAAAAAGGTCATTCGTTTATTTAGAGTTCTCTTTCTCTTCCCGTCTGGGTCTGGGAGATGATGGTCTGGAACCAAGAATAAACAAATGGAAACATTGCATTTAGACTACACGGCCTGCTGCAGTTACAGAAAGGGGGTAAACTTCATTTAGTCAAATCCGCACACTCCAAATGTCAGTCAAATGACAAAAACAAAACAAATAACATTTGTCTGACAAAGTGACATTTTAATCATACTTACATGTCCTTGATAGCTTTCCTCATGAGCTGTCTTGTACATGGGGACATCACATTGTCTGTTGGACTCCTTATTTCAGACCTACATTGCCACACGAGGGAGTAGAGAGAGAGAGAGAGAGAGAGAGAGAGAGAGAGAGAGAGAGAGTAGGGCGAGATTAGACCGAGAGCAGAGAGAAAGAGAGTAGAGCAGAGAGAGAGAGTAGAGCAGAGAGAGTAGAGCAGAGAGAGAGAGTAGAGCAGAGAGAGAGAGTAGAGCAGAGAGAGAGAGTAGAGCAGAGAGAGAGAGTAGAGCAGAGAGAGAGAGAGTAGAGCAGAGAGAGAGAGTAGAGCAGAGAGAGAGAGTAGAGCAGAGAGAGAGAGAGAGTAGAGCAGAGAGAGAGAGAAGAGCAGAGAGAGAGAGAGCAGAGAGAGAGAAAGAGAGTAGAGCAGAGAGAGAGAGAGTAGAGCAGAGAGAGAGAGAGTAGAGCAGAGAGAGAGGAGAGAGTAGAGCAGAGCGAGAGAGTAGAGCAGCGAGAGAGAGTAGAGCAGAGAGAGAGAGAGAGAGTAGAGCAGAGAGAGAGAAGAGCAGAGAGAGAGTAGAGCAGAGAGAGAGAGTAGAGCAGAGAGAGAGAGTAGAGCAGAGAGAGAGAGTAGAGCAGAGAGAGAGAGTAGAGCAGAGAGAGAGAGTAGAGCAGAGAGAGAGAGTAGAGCAGAGAGAGAGAGTAGAGCAGAGAGAGAGAGTAGAGCAGAGAGATAGAGTAGAGCAGAGAGATAGAGTAGAGCAGAGAGAGAGAGAGTAGAGCAGCGAGAGAGAGAGAGAGTAGAGCAGCGAGAGAGAGAGAGAGAGTAGAGCAGAGAGAGAGTAGAGCAGAGAGAGAGAGAGAGTAGAGCAGCGAGAGAGAGAGAGAGAGTAGAGCAGAGAGAGAGTAGAGCAGAGAGAGAGTAGAGCAGAGAGAGAGAGAGTAGAGCAGAGAGAGAGAGAGAGAGTAGAGCAGAGAGAGAGTAGAGCAGAGAGAATAGAGCATAGAGAGAGAGAGAGAGTAGAGCAGAGAGAGAGTAGAGCAGAGAGAGAGAGTAGAGCAGAGAGAATATGTCAAGCATGTTAATTTGACAAAAGCTAAATCCCTTCTAGCCAGGACCCTGACTTGGGGCACTCTCACGTGGGTTATAAGTAATCTGTCACATGGTAACGTTACACAGGTGACCGGAAGTATTTGCAAAGGTGAGCGCTTATTATACCTCTGTGGGTGAATTGAATCAAAGATTATGGATATACTGACAAGATACACGTCTCTCCGCCCTAACAATGGGAGTTGTTGTCCACAAAGCGGCACGGCGGACTGTCTAGCTCCCGCCTATCCTTTCTTAGGATTGGTGGATACATCTCATTATTGTAATCCTTTTATGAATATTCAATGAGGGTTGTTGACGTCAATCACCTGTATTCAATCGAGAGATGCTATGCTACTAGCCTCATGCCATGAATATGCATAGTCATCTCGAGACAACACCAATATAAATGTTTTTTTCTCAAAGTTGCCGGGATGTCATGTGTGCTACTTATATCAGTACACCCGTAACAACTTAAGCAATACGAAACGTATGTTAGGTCAAATAAACCTCAGGTAGAAAATAAGCCATACATTTTTTGGTTGAACAAAAATTCGACACTTCATACAAAAACTCCTTGCTTGGTGGGTGAAAAAACGCCACCTGCTGGAGGAAGGCAGATTTTCCGCAAAGTTGGTCCTCTCTCTTCCTCTCTAATTGAATTGAGAGGAGGAGAGACAGATCTGTATATAATGAAGAGATGCTCATGTCTCCGCCCCAAAAATAGAGTACCACAGTATGAGTCATAATACCCATAAAACCTAGCGGTCAAACAGGGAAATGGTATCAAACGTTTTTCCCCATAGGGGCTTTTAGAAACACTTAAAATAAGGGCTGTGTTTCGTGTAGGCTTACCCTGGCTTGACGTTTTGATAACAGTGTAAATCTCTCGGAGAAGGTGACTTTTATCAATATATTTGCCTGTATTTACCCCCAACAAATGAAATGCTAATTAGCTGCTAATGTGGCTATCATAAAGAACTACAAATGCCATCATGATCTGGACGAGACTGCCGAATCGAGGCAAAGGTAAGAATCTCTGGATTAACTATCTAATGTTAGCTAAATGCAGTAATGAATGAATTGGCTACATTTCTTTAAAATGTACCTGTTAGCAAATGTGCCAGTTAGAGATGACATCCAGGAGCTTGCAGGGATTTGTAATCTTGCATGACGTCTACTTTTATGCTAATTAACATTTTGGAATCTGAGAGTAAATAGAGCCGAATATATTGATGAATCACCTTGTCCGAGAGAGATTGACATGGTTATCAAAATGTCACTCCAGGGTAAACCTACACAAAACACAGCCCTTATTTGAAGTGTTTCTCAAATCCCCTATGGGAAAACGATTGGAACCATTTCCCTGCTTGACCGCTAGGTTTTACGGGTATAATGACACCTCCACTGTGGGGCTCTCAGCCGGGAAGACAGGCGACAAGCCACTTCTGCAATTAATGGGAAGACCACCCAACTAAATATCTACGCCTGGAAACCAAATTCTGGTCGATTCATGAAATGCTCTCCACCTGTGCCAGTGGCGTTTCATCGACACTACGCATTGCATAATTTATACTGTATAAAAACTGTAGGTTTTACATGGATTAATCTAACAATCATTTCAACTTTCACAACGTACTTCTCTTGAATCTTCTTTCTTTTCGCCAGGCTTGGTGTCGGTGGCTGTTGATTGAGGTGAGTATACATCGACTGCAGTGCTTTTCCAGAGCTCATTTTCTCTGCAGAAAGACATCATGACATGAACG
This sequence comes from Coregonus lavaretus, assembly GCF_964263955.1. Taxonomy (NCBI): domain Eukaryota; kingdom Metazoa; phylum Chordata; class Actinopteri; order Salmoniformes; family Salmonidae; genus Coregonus; species Coregonus lavaretus. The sequence goes on from NW_028162618.1 coordinate 94,127, forward strand.
ATAGTTTAGTGTTTTGATACATTGTATCCCATAGCGAATTATGTAAACATTGTTGCAACTTGCATACAATAACGTACGCTCTACAATACGAACTGGAAATCGTTTTAAATTATGTAATTGATTATAACAACAAGTACACTTTCATTGTAGCAGTTAAAAGAACCCACCTTTATCTTGGTTGCCACAGTCGTGTAGCAAGCAGGAACTAGTAGTCTAGGCTCCAGATCCAGTCCGTTTAGGAACGATCAGCTGCGTTCATGTGAAGTAGGACATTTCGAACGTGGCGCTCCATGACGTTGTTCAAATACGCTCCTCTCATTGGTAGTTGCCACGGCACAAGCATAACAAACCGCCCTCTCAGAAAACGTTTGACATACCTCATAATTTATTTTCTCAGTAACTGTGTACATTACAAGCTTTGTGATTTTTTTTTTTGGGAAAATAAACTCCAATCCTTAGACATGTTTAACCAGAAAAGTCGAATACTTTTCATTGTTGTATAACACAAATGTAATTTACATTCATACATTTTCTGTGTAGGAGGAACAGGCACTTTTTCTATATTTCAAACCCACCGCACCAGCTGAGCCTTCAAGTGTACAGAAAATATCCCCAGCTATGCTCCAACTAAAACATAATATATTATTTATTGAGAAGCTTTAAAGCGCTCGTTCAAAAGCTGTGCGCCCAACGTGGGGCTCGAACCCACGACCCTGAGATTAAGAGTCTCATGCTCTACCGACTGAGCTAGCCGGGCTTGCAACATATCAGGAAACTCCCCCTTTACAAACCATGAGGCGCGAACCCTGCCCCCCCCCTCTTTTCTTAGAATTCACACAGAGCTCGCTCCAACACTGATGCAATTACTCAGTGAGTCACCACTGCATACACAAAGCCCTTGATCCGTGTTCACAAAGCCTCCCAGGGTAGGAGTGCTGATCTAGGTTCCTTCTGTCCATGTCATCTGATTCAATATAATCTAAACGCAAAACTGATCACAGATCAGCACTGCTACACTAAAAGGCTTCGTGAATACAGACCCTGATCCCAGATCAGCTGCTGGTGTAATCTGTACTCGGATCACGGTCCTTGAAAAGGGTAAACATCACCTGGTAATGCTACTCTCTCAACATTCATATGATGCAATAAGGCAAAAATCCATCAAGTATTTATTCCAATGCTAATTGTTTACAGCATCAATTGGAGACTTATCAAAATAACCATTACAAACCACATTTGTAAAGGACATTCATAAAGGACTTAATAATAATAATAATATGCCATTTGTTTGGGGGCTGGTGACATAAAACACTTTCACTTCTGTCTCTCTCATTCCTTCTCTAATGTAGGGTGTAGGCTCCTCTCACCCCGTCTCTCACCCCTTCTCTCACCCCTTCTCTCACCCCTTCTCTCACCCCTTCTCTAGTGTAGGGTGTAGGCCTACTCAAAAGAGAGTATTACAACACAAACTCACAATCAAACAAAAAACACTGCTCTCCTATAAAGTCCATACACTTAATGCATTTCAGGAAACAACTCAAATCTAGATGATTAAACTAAGATCAACAAATGTATTACCAAAAAGACACGCAATCAGAGTTGAGGTTATTTGTAGCATGGTAACTCCATTTCCTTAGACAACAAGCTAGACCATACTAGGTAAAGTATAAAACATGGTATATTGTGGTAGTGGCACGGCTTCAATACAACAAGCAAAACATTTGCTCCAAATTTTGACAAAACAAACATTTGCTCCAAAGTTTGACAAAACAAACATTTGCTCCAAATTTTGACAAAACAAACATTTGCTCCAACATTTGAAAACACAAATCAGGGAAGTGTAAAGAGTGCCTTCCCTAGTGAGGCCAGAAGCCCCAGGCAACACCGGGAAGAACCAAAGCTACTATGATGGAAGAGAAGAGGTTAACGCCGTTGTTGTCCAGGATAGGCTTCCCACATATCCGCTTAGTAGTCACAGACTCATAGTTCACAACCTTTCCAACGCTGGCATCATAACCTGGGGGAGAACAGACAGCATCTATGAGTAAGAGTGGAGCAGACATTTTTAATGCCTGCGATGTTTGAAATTAAAAGACACTTCAAGCGCCTGCTGATATCCATTTGGAATGTATTAAACATATGTAAAAACAATTTTTAAAGGGGTCCATTCAACATGAAAAATCCAAATAAATGAATAACATTAATCTATATCTTCAGTTAGTTATGTATCCTTTTCCCTGATAATAACATGAACTAATCCCTGATAATAACATGTTAATAACTAATCCCTGATAATAACAAGTTAATAACTAATCCCTGATAATAACATGAACTAATCCCTGAAAATAACATTAATAACTAATGGTTGTCAGACCCACCTGAGTACTGCCAGTGTGCTCCCAGGACAGAGTCCAGCATGGACCCCACTAGGCCAGCCATGGCTCCATAGACTATGATTGGCCACTGGGGATCAGCCAGGTGCAGGTCACGGACCAATAGGATTTGAGAGATATAGTAAGCCACGCCCACTGCCAGGCCCCCCAGGAAGCTAGCTAGTAGACCCACTGGGGTCACTCCTCCATTGGTCCCTGTGAAAAGAACAGAGGAACCATTAACACCAATGGAGAGGCTAGCTCTCATGGGGCGCATTGTTAGAACTGACGGTGAATTGGATCCACTAGTAGGCACAGGTGTAGTAGAAACATTTATCTAAAAACAAGCTCCCAAAATAGGAACAGGAAGCAGGAAGACTAGACTATTTACAGTATACTATGTGGTTACTATCCCTTACCCCCATTGAAACTAGCACTGAACACAAAACACTCCCCGCCCAACGTGGGGCTCGAACCCACGACCCTGAGATTAAGAGTCTCATGCTCTACCGACTGAGCTAGACGGGCCTGGAGGCAACTGGAATTCCCCCGCGCATAGGAACTGTCAGGATGAGTCAGGAACCCTGCCCCCTCCTGGTTTTAACATCACCTGCCACAGTCATTTACTGTGATGCTCTTCTTACTCAACACTGAGAATAGTTGTAAGTGGAGTCGCACTGTCAATAGATAGACATTATTTACATTACATTTCAATTAACTGACTCCAACCCTGTCCCCTTTTAGATTTCACATATCACCCACAGTCTTTTATCCTGTTACTCATCAATGTGAAAAGAAAAGTTGTTGACTGAACAGTCAGTAAACAGATTTACTTTCTTTCCAACCAACCCTCTAGTGTCTAAAATGCTGACACATTTATCAGAAGGAGAAAGGCTTTCAAATCAAAATGTTAGCGCCCAACGTGGGGCTCGAACCCACGACCCTGAGATTAAGAGTCTCATCCTCTACCGACTGAGCTAGCCGGGCCTGCATCACCACATAACACCACCCCCATACAGGCCTCAGTGTGAACCAACCCTGTCCACTGACAGACCTCACAGGGTGTGAACCAACCCTGTCCACTGACAGACCTCACAGGGTGTGAACCAACCCTGTCCACTGACAGACCTCACAGGGTGTGAACCAACCCTGTCCACTGACAGACCTCACAGGGTGTGAACCAACACTGTCCACTGACAGACCTCACAGGGTGTGAACCAACCCTGTCCACTGACAGGCCTCAGTGTGAACCAACCCTGTCCACTGACAGACCTCACAGGGTGTGAACCAACCCTGTCCACTGACAGACCTCACAGGGTGTGAACCAACCCTGTCCACTGACAGGCCTCAGTGTGAACCAACCCTGTCCACTGACAGACCTGACAGGGTGTGAACCAACCCTGTCCACTGACAGACCTCACAGGGTGTGAACCAACCCTGTCCACTGACAGACCTCACAGGGTGTGAACCAACCCTGTCCACTGACAGACCTCACAGGGTGTGAACCAACCCTGTCCACTGACAGACCTCACAGGGTGTGAACCAACCCTGCCTCTTGGATTTCACCACTCCTCTATATCACCACCCTAGTACTCATCACTGTCAGAAGTTGTTGTTTGAACTAAACAGTCCAACAAATACTGGTCATTTATGTTGCACCTGTACTAACAACTATACCTCTAAGGCTGGTTTCCCGGACACAGATGAAGTCCTAGTCCAAAAACATGCTCAATTGAGACTCTTCATAGGAAGTGGTTTTTCGTCTAGGACTATGCTTAATCTGTGTCCAGGAAACTACCCGGTATGCAAATCAAAAGGTTAGCGCCCAACGTGGGGCTCGAACCCACGACCCTGAGATTAAGAGTCTCATGCTCTACCGACTGAGCTAGCCGGGCCTGAGGGCAACTGGAATTCCCCCGCGCATAGGAACTGTCAGGATGAGTCAGGAACCCTGCCCCCCTCCTGGTTTTAACATCACCTGCCACAGTCATTTACTGTGATGATCTTCTGACTCAACACTGAGAATAGTTGTAAGTGGA
>NW_028162617.1:0-139130 GCF_964263955.1 Coregonus lavaretus
CCCTTTTCATGAAAAATGTATAAAAAACATTTTTTTCGTTTTTTATAAAAAAAAACGTTGTATCTACATGTCCTTCTAGTGCTGAACGTAAAAAAAATATTTTAGACCCTTTTCATGAAAAATTTATAAAAAATATTTTTTTAGTTTTTTATTTAAAAAACTTTTTATCTACATATGTCCTTCTAGTGCTGAACGTAAAAAAATATTTTAGACCCTTTTCATGAAAAATTTATAAAAAATATTTTTTTAGTTTTTTATTTAAAAAACTTTGTATCTACATATGTCCTTCTAGTGCTGAACGTAAAAAAATATTTTAGACCCTTTTCATGAAAAATTTATAAAAAATATATTTTTCGTTTTTTATAAAAAAAACTTTGTATCTACATATGTCCTTCTAGTGATGAACGTAAAAAAATATTTTAGACCCTTTTCATGAAAAATTTATAAAAAATATTTTTTTCGTTTTTTATAAAAAAAACGTTGTATCTACATATGTCCTTCTAGTGCTGAACGTAAAAAAAATATTTTAGACCCTTTTCATTAAAAATTTATAAAAAATATTTTTTTAGTTTTTTATTTAAAAAACTTTGTATCTACATATGTCCTTCTAGTGCTGAACGTAAAAAAATATTTTAGACCCTTTTCATGAAAAATTTTAAAAAAAAAAATATTTTTTTCGTTTTTTATAAAAAAAACGTTGTATCTACATATGTCCTTCTAGTGCTGAACGTAAAAAAAATATTTTAGACCCTTTTCATTAAAAATTTATAGAAAATATTTTTTTAGTTTTTTATTTAAAAAACTTTGTATCTACATATGTCCTTCTAGTGCTGAACGTAAAAAAATATTTTAGACCCTTTTCATGAAAAATTTATAAAAAATATTTGTTTCGTTTTTTATAAAAAAAACTTTGTATCTACATATGTCCTTCTAGTGATGAACGTAAAAAAATATTTTAGACCCTTTTCATGAAAAATGTATAAAAAATATTTTTTTCGTTTTTTATAAAAAAAACGTTGTATCTACATATGTCCTTCTAGTGCTGAACGTAAAAAAAATATTTTAGACCCTTTTCATTAAAAATTTATAGAAAATATTTTTTTAGTTTTTTATTTAAAAAACTTTGTATCTACATATGTCCTTCTAGTGCTGAACGTAAAAAAATATTTTAGACCCTTTTCATGAAAAATTTATAAAAAATATTTTTTTCGTTTTTTATAAAAAAAACTTTGTATCTACATATGTCCTTCTAGTGATGAACGTAAAAAAAATATTTTAGACCCTTTTCATGAAAAATTTATAAAAAATATTTTTTTCGTTTTTTATAAAAAAAACGTTGTATCTACATATGTACTTCTAGTGCTGAACGTAAAAAAAATATTTTAGACCCTTTTCATGAAAAATGTATAAAAAATATTTTTTTCGTTTTTTATAAAAAAAAACGTTGTATCTACATGTCCTTCTAGTGCTGAACGTAAAAAAAATATTTTAGACCCTTTTCATGAAAAATTTATAAAAAATATTTTTTTCGTTTTTTATAAAAAAAACGTTGTATCTACATATGTCCTTCTAGTGCTGAACGTAAAAAAAATATTTTAGACCCTTTTCATTAAAAATTTATAAAAAATATTTTTTTCGTTTTTTATAAAAAAAACTTTGTATCTACATATGTCCTTCTAGTGATGAACGTAAAAAAAATATTTTAGACCCTTTTCATGAAAAATGTATAAAAAATATTTTTTTCGTTTTTTATAAAAAAAACGTTGTATCTACATATGTCCTTCTAGTGCTGAACGTGAAAAAAATATTTTAGACCCTTTTCATGAAAAATGTATAAAAAATATTTTTTTCGTTTTTTATAAAAAAAAACGTTGTATCTACATGTCCTTCTAGTGCTGAACGTAAAAAAAATATTTTAGACCCTTTTCATGAAAAATTTATAAAAAATATTTTTTTCGTTTTTTATTTAAAAAACGTTGTATCTACATGTCCTTCTAGTGCTGAACGTAAAAAAAATATTTTAGACCCTTTTCATGAAAAATTTATAAAAAATATTTTTTTCGTTTTTTATTTAAAAAACGTTGTATCTACATATGTCCTTCTAGTGCTGAACGTAAAAAAATATTTTAGACCCTTTTCATGAAAAATTTATAAAAAATATTTTTTTCGTTTTTTATAAAAAAACGTTGTATCTACATATGTCATTCTAGTGCTGAACGTAAAAAAAATATTTTAGACCCTTTTCATGAAAAATTTATAAATAATATTTTTTTCGTTTTTTATTAAAAAGACTTTGTATCTACATATGTCCTTCTAGTGCTGAATGTAAAAAAATATTTTAGACCCTTTTCATGAAAAATTTATAAAAAATATTTTTTTCGTTTTTTATTAAAAAAACTTTGTATCTATATATGTCCTTCTAGTGCTGAACGTAAAAAATAATATTTTAGACCCTTTTCATAAAAAATTTATAAAAAATATTTTTTTCGTTTTTTATAAAAAAAACGTTGTATCTACATATGTCCTTCTAGTGCTGAACGTAAAAAAAATATTTTAGACCCTTTTCATGAAAAATTTATAAAAAATATTTTTTTAGTTTTTTATTAAGAAGACTTTGTATCTACATATGTCCTTCTAGTGCTGAACGTAAAAAAATATTTTAGACCCTTTTCATGAAAAATTTATAAAAAATATTTTTTTCGTTTTTAAAAAAAAAAACTTTGTATCTATATATGTCCTTCTAGTGCTGAACGTAAAAAAGAATATTTTAGACCCTTTTCATGAAAAATTAAAAAAATATATTTTTTTCGTTTTTTATAAAAAAAACGTTGTATCTACATATGTCCTTCTAGTGCTGAACGTAAAAAAAATATTTTAGACCCTTTTCATGAAAAATTTATAAAAAATATTTTTTTCGTTTTTTATTAAAAAAACGTTGTATCTACATATGTCCTTCTAGTGCTGAACGTAAAAAAAATATTTTAGACCCTTTTCATGAAAAATTTATAAAAAATATTTTTTTCGTTTTTTATAAAAAAAAACGTATCTACATATGTCCTTCTAGTGCTGAACGTAAAAAAAATATTTTAGACCCTTTTCATGAAAAATGTATAAAAAATATTTTTTTCGTTTTTTATAAAAAAAAACGTTGTATCTACATGTCCTTCTAGTGCTGAACGTAAAAAAAATATTTTAGACCCTTTTCATGAAAAATTTATAAAAAATATTTTTTTCGTTTTTTATTTAAAAAACTTTGTATCTACATATGTCCTTCTAGTGCTGAACGTAAAAAAATATTTTAGACCCTTTTCATGAAAAATTTATAAAAAATATTTTTTTCGTTTTTTATAAAAAAAACTTTGTATCTACATATGTCCTTCTAGTGATGAACGTAAAAAAAATATTTTAGACCCTTTTCATGAAAAATGTATAAAAAATATTTTTTTCGTTTTTTATAAAAAAAACTTTGTATCTACATATGTCCTTCTAGTGATGAACGTAAAAAAAATATTTTAGACCCTTTTCATGAAAAATGTATAAAAAATATTTTTTTCGTTTTTTATAAAAAAAACGTTGTATCTACATATGTACTTCTAGTGCTGAACGTAAAAAAAATATTTTAGACCCTTTTCATGAAAAATGTATAAAAAATATTTTTTTCGTTTTTTATAAAAAAAAACGTTGTATCTACATGTCCTTCTAGTGCTGAACGTAAAAAAAATATTTTAGACCCTTTTCATGAAAAATTTATAAAAAATATTTTTTTCGTTTTTTATTTAAAAAACTTTGTATCTATATATGTCCTTCTAGTGCTGAACGTAAAAAATAATATTTTAGACCCTTTTCATGAAAAATTTATAAAAAATATTTTTTTCGTTTTTTATAAAAAAAACGTTGTATCTACATATGTCCTTCTAGTGCTTAACGTAAAAAAAATATTTTAGACCCTTTTCATGAAAAATTTATAAAAAATATTTTTTTCGTTTTTTATTAAGAAGACTTTGTATCTACATATGTCCTTCTAGTGCTGAACGTAAAAAAATATTTTAGACCCTTTTCATGAAAAATTTATAAAAAATATTTTTTTCGTTTTTTATAAAAAAAAACGTATCTACATATGTCCTTCTAGTGCTGAACGTAAAAAAAATATTTTAGACCCTTTTCATGAAAAATGTATAAAAAATATTGTTTTCGTTTTTTATAAAAAAAAAACGTTGTATCTACATGTCCTTCTAGTGCTGAACGTAAAAAAAATATTTTAGACCCTTTTCATGAAAAATTTATAAAAAATATTTTTTTCGTTTTTTATTTAAAAAACTTTGTATCTACATATGTCCTTCTAGTGCTGAACGTAAAAAAATATTTTAGACCCTTTTCATGAAAAATTTATAAAAAATATTTTTTTCGTTTTTTATAAAAAAAACTTTGTATCTACATATGTCCTTCTAGTGATGAACGTAAAAAAAATATTTTAGACCCTTTTCATGAAAAATGTATAAAAAATATTTTTTTCGTTTTTTATAAAAAAAACTTTGTATCTACATATGTCCTTCTAGTGATGAACGTAAAAAAAATATTTTAGACCCTTTTCATGAAAAATGTATAAAAAATATTTTTTTCGTTTTTTATAAAAAAAACGTTGTATCTACATATGTACTTCTAGTGCTGAACGTAAAAAAAATATTTTAGACCCTTTTCATGAAAAATTTATAAAAAATATTTTTTTCGTTTTTTATTTAAAAAACTTTGTATCTATATATGTCCTTCTAGTGCTGAACGTAAAAAAAATATTTTAGACCCTTTTCATGAAAAATTTATAAAAAATATTTTTTTCGTTTTTTATTTAAAAAACTTTGTATCTATATATGTCCTTCTAGTGCTGAACGTAAAAAATAATATTTTAGACCCTTTTCATGAAAAATTTATAAAAAATATTTTTTTCGTTTTTTATAAAAAAAACGTTGTATCTACATATGTCCTTCTAGTGCTGAACGTAAAAAAAATATTTTAGACCCTTTTCATGAAAAATTTATAAAAAATATTTTTTTCGTTTTTTATTAAGAAGACTTTGTATCTACATATGTCCTTCTAGTGCTGAACGTAAAAAAATATTTTAGACCCTTTTCATGAAAAATTTATAAAAAATATTTTTTTCGTTTTTTATAAAAAAAACTTTGTATCTACATATGTCCTTCTAGTGATGAACGTAAAAAAAATATTTTAGACCCTTTTCATGAAAAATGTATAAAAAATATTTTTTTCGTTTTTTATAAAAAAAACTTTGTATCTACATATGTCCTTCTAGTGATGAACGTAAAAAAAAATATTTTAGACCCTTTTCATGAAAAATGTATAAAAAATATTTTTTTCGTTTTTTATAAAAAAAACTTTGTATCTACATATGTCCTTCTAGTGATGAACGTAAAAAAAATATTTTAGACCCTTTTCATGAAAAATGTATAAAAAATATTTTTTTCGTTTTTTATAAAAAAAACGTTGTATCTACATATGTACTTCTAGTGCTGAACGTAAAAAAAATATTTTAGACCCTTTTCATGAAAAATGTATAAAAAATATTTCTTTCGTTTTTTATAAAAAAAAACGTTGTATCTACATGTCCTTCTAGTGCTGAACGTAAAAAAAATATTTTAGACCCTTTTCATGAAAAATTTATAAAAAATATTTTTTTCGTTTTTTATTTAAAAAACTTTGTATCTATATATGTCCTTCTAGTGCTGAACGTAAAAAATAATATTTTAGACCCTTTTCATGAAAAATTTATAAAAAATATTTTTTTCGTTTTTTATAAAAAAAACGTTGTATCTACATATGTCCTTCTAGTGCTTAACGTAAAAAAAATATTTTAGACCCTTTTCATGAAAAATTTATAAAAAATATTTTTTTCGTTTTTTATAAAAAAAATGTTTTATCTACATATGTCCTTCTAGTGCTGAACGTAAAAAAAATATTTTAGACCCTTTTCATTAAAAATTTATAAAAAATATTTTTTTAGTTTTTTATTTAAAAAACTTTGTGTCTACATATGTCCTTCTAGTGCTGAACGTAAAAAAATATTTTAGACCCTTTTCATGAAAAATTTATAAAAAATATTTTTTTCGTTTTTTATAAAAAAAACTTTGTATCTACATATGTCCTTCTAGTGATGAACGTAAAAAAAATATTTTAGACCCTTTTCATGAAAAATGTATAAAAAATATTTTTTTCGTTTTTTATAAAAAAACGTTGTATCTACATATGTCCTTCTAGTGCTGAACGTAAAAAATAATATTTTAGACCCTTTTCATGAAAAATTTATAAAAAATATTTTTTTCGTTTTTTATTTAAAAAACGTTGTATCTACATATGTCCTTCTAGTGCTGAACGTAAAAAAAATATTTTAGACCCTTTTCATTAAAAATTTATAAAAAATATTTTTTTCGTTTTTTATAAAAAAAACGTTGTATCTACATATGTCCTTCTAGTGATGAACGTAAAAAAAATATTTTAGACCCTTTTCATTAAAAATGTATAAAAAATATTTTTTTAGTTTTTTATTTAAAAAACTTTTTATCTACATATGTCCTTCTAGTGCTGAACGTAAAAAAATATTTTAGACCCTTTTCATGAAAAATTTATAAAAAATATTTTTTTAGTTTTTTATTTAAAAAACTTTGTATCTACATATGTCCTTCTAGTGCTGAACGTAAAAAAATATTTTAGACCCTTTTCATGAAAAATTTATAAAAAATATTTTTTTCGTTTTTTATAAAAAAAACTTTGTATCTACATATGTCCTTCTAGTGATGAACGTAAAAAAATATTTTAGACCCTTTTCATGAAAAATTTATAAAAAATATTTTTTTCGTTTTTTATAAAAAAAACGTTGTATCTACATATGTCCTTCTAGTGCTGAACGTAAAAAAAATATTTTAGACCCTTTTCATTAAAAATTTATAAAAAATATTTTTTTAGTTTTTTATTTAAAAAACTTTGTATCTACATATGTCCTTCTAGTGCTGAACGTAAAAAAATATTTTAGACCCTTTTCATGAAAAATTTATAAAAATTATTTTTTTAGTTTTTTATTTAAAAAACTTTGTATCTACATATGTCCTTCTAGTGCTGAACGTAAAAAAATATTTTAGACCCTTTTCATGAAAAATTTATAAAAAATATTTGTTTCGTTTTTTATAAAAAAAACTTTGTATCTACATATGTCCTTCTAGTGATGAACGTAAAAAAAATATTTTAGACCCTTTTCATGAAAAATGTATAAAAAATATTTTTTTCGTTTTTTATAAAAAAAACGTTGTATCTACATATGTCCTTCTAGTGCTGAACGTAAAAAAATATTTTAGACCCTTTTCATTAAATATTTATAAAAAATATTTTTTTAGTTTTTTATTTAAAAAACTTTGAATCTACATATGTCCTTCTAGTGCTGAACGTAAAAAAATATTTTAGACCCTTTTCATGAAAAATTTATAAAAAATATTTTTTTCGTTTTTTATAAAAAAAACGTTGTATCTACATATGTCCTTCTAGTGATGAACGTAAAAAAAATATTTTAGACCCTTTTCATTAAAAATGTATAAAAAATATTTTTTTAGTTTTTTATTTAAAAAACTTTTTATCTACATATGTCCTTCTAGTGCTGAACGTAAAAAAATATTTTAGACCCTTTTCATGAAAAATTTATAAAAAATATTTTTTTAGTTTTTTATTTAAAAAACTTTGTATCTACATATGTCCTTCTAGTGCTGAACGTAAAAAAATATTTTAGACCCTTTTCATGAAAAATTTATAAAAAATATTTTTTTCGTTTTTTATAAAAAAAACTTTGTATCTACATATGTCCTTCTAGTGATGAACGTAAAAAAATATTTTAGACCCTTTTCATGAAAAATTTATAAAAAATATTTTTTTCGTTTTTTATAAAAAAAACGTTGTATCTACATATGTCCTTCTAGTGCTGAACGTAAAAAAAATATTTTAGACCCTTTTCATTAAAAATTTATAAAAAATATTTTTTTAGTTTTTTATTTAAAAAACTTTGTATCTACATATGTCCTTCTAGTGCTGAACGTAAAAAAATATTTTAGACCCTTTTCATGAAAAATTTATAAAAAATATTTTTTTAGTTTTTTATTTAAAAAACTTTGTATCTACATATGTCCTTCTAGTGCTGAACGTAAAAAAATATTTTAGACCCTTTTCATGAAAAATTTATAAAAAATATTTTTTTCGTTTTTTATAAAAAAAACTTTGTATCTACATATGTCCTTCTAGTGATGAACGTAAAAAAAATATTTTAGACCCTTTTCATGAAAAATGTATAAAAAATATTTTTTTCGTTTTTTATAAAAAAAACGTTGTATCTACATATGTACTTCTAGTGCTGAACGTAAAAAAAATATTTTAGACCCTTTTCATGAAAAATTTATAAAAAATATTTTTTTCGTTTTTTATTAAAAAAACGTTGTATCTACATATGTCCTTCTAGTGCTGAACGTAAAAAAAATATTTTAGACCCTTTTCATGAAAAATTTATAAAAAATATTGTTTTCGTTTTTTATAAAAAAAAACGTATCTACATATGTCCTTCTAGTGCTGAACGTAAAAAAAATATTTTAGACCCTTTTCATGAAAAATGTATAAAAAATATTTTTTTCGTTTTTTATAAAAAAAAACGTTGTATCTACATGTCCTTCTAGTGCTGAACGTAAAAAAAATATTTTAGACCCTTTTCATGAAAAATGTATAAAAAACATTTTTTTCGTTTTTTATAAAAAAAAACGTTGTATCTACATGTCCTTCTAGTGCTGAACGTAAAAAAAATATTTTAGACCCTTTTCATGAAAAATTTATAAAAAATATTTTTTTCGTTTTTTATTTAAAAAACGTTGTATCTACATATGTCCTTCTAGTGCTGAACGTAAAAAAAATATTTTAGACCCTTTTCATTAAAAATTTATAAAAAATATTTTTTTCGTTTTTTATAAAAAAAACGTTGTATCTACATATGTCCTTCTAGTGATGAACGTAAAAAAAATATTTTAGACCCTTTTCATTAAAAATGTATAAAAAATATTTTTTTAGTTTTTTATTTAAAAAACTTTTTATCTACATATGTCCTTCTAGTGCTGAACGTAAAAAAATATTTTAGACCCTTTTCATGAAAAATTTATAAAAAATATTTTTTTCGTTTTTTATTAAAAAAACTTTGTATCTACATATGTCCTTCTAGTGCTGAACGTAAAAAAATATTTTAGACCCTTTTCATGAAAAATTTATAAAAAATATTTTTTTCGTTTTTTATAAAAAAAACTTTGTATCTACATATGTCCTTCTAGTGATGAACGTAAAAAAAATATTTTAGACCCTTTTCATGAAAAATGTATAAAAAATATTTTTTTCGTTTTTTATAAAAAAAACTTTGTATCTACATATGTCCTTCTAGTGATGAACGTAAAAAAAATATTTTAGACCCTTTTCATGAAAAATGTATAAAAAATATTTTTTTCGTTTTTTATAAAAAAAACGTTGTATCTACATATGTACTTCTAGTGCTGAACGTAAAAAAAATATTTTAGACCCTTTTCATGAAAAATGTATAAAAAATATTTTTTTCGTTTTTTATAAAAGAAACCTTGTATCTACATGTCCTTCTAGTGCTGAACGTAAAAAAAATATTTTAGACCCTTTTCATGAAAAATTTATAAAAAATATTTTTTTCGTTTTTTATTTAAAAAACTTTGTATCTATATATGTCCTTCTAGTGCTGAACGTAAAAAATAGTATTTTAGACCCTTTTCATGAAAAATTTATAAAAAATATTTTTTTCGTTTTTTATAAAAAAAACGTTGTATCTACATATGTCCTTCTAGTGCTTAACGTAAAAAAAATATTTTAGACCCTTTTCATGAAAAATTTATAAAAAATATTTTTTTCGTTTTTTATAAAAAAAACTTTGTATCTACATATGTCCTTCTAGTGATGAACGTAAAAAAAATATTTTAGACCCTTTTCATGAAAAATGTATAAAAAATATTTTTTTCGTTTTTTATAAAAAAAACTTTGTATCTACATATGTCCTTCTAGGATGAACGTAAAAAAAATATTTTAGACCCTTTTCATGAAAAATGTATAAAAAATATTTTTTTCGTTTTTTATAAAAAAAACTTTGTATCTACATATGTCCTTCTAGGATGAACGTAAAAAAAATATTTTAGACCCTTTTCATGAAAAATGTATAAAAAATATTTTTTTCGTTTTTTATAAAAAAAACGTTGTATCTACATATGTCCTTCTAGTGCTGAACGTAAAAAAAATATTTTAGACCCTTTTCATGAAAAATGTATAAAAAATATTTTTTTCGTTTTTTATAAAAAAAACGTTGTATCTACATATGTCCTTCTAGTGCTGAACGTAAAAAAAATATTTTAGACCCTTTTCATGAAAAATGTATAAAAAATATTTTTTTCGTTTTTTATAAAAAAAACGTTGTATCTACATATGTCCTTCTAGTGCTGAACGTAAAAAAATATTTTAGACCCTTTTCATTAAATATTTATAAAAAATATTTTTTTAGTTTTTTATTTAAAAAACTTTGTATCTACATATGTCCTTCTAGTGCTGAACGTAAAAAAATATTTTAGACCCTTTTCATGAAAAATTTATAAAAAATATTTTTTTCGTTTTTTATAAAAAAAACTTTGTATCTACATATGTCCTTCTAGTGATGAACGTAAAAAAAATATTTTAGACCCTTTTCATGAAAAATGTATAAAAAATATTTTTTTCGTTTTTTATAAAAAAAACGTTGTATCTACATATGTACTTCTAGTGCTGAACGTAAAAAAAATATTTTAGACCCTTTTCATGAAAAATTTATAAAAAATATTTTTTTCGTTTTTTATTAAAAAAACGTTGTATCTACATATGTCCTTCTAGTGCTGAACGTAAAAAAAATATTTTAGACCCTTTTCATGAAAAATTTATAAAAAATATTGTTTTCGTTTTTTATAAAAAAAAACGTATCTACATATGTCCTTCTAGTGCTGAACGTAAAAAAAATATTTTAGACCCTTTTCATGAAAAATGTATAAAAAATATTTTTTTCGTTTTTTATAAAAAAAAACGTTGTATCTACATGTCCTTCTAGTGCTGAACGTAAAAAAAATATTTTAGACCCTTTTCATGAAAAATGTATAAAAAACATTTTTTTCGTTTTTTATAAAAAAAAACGTTGTATCTACATGTCCTTCTAGTGCTGAACGTAAAAAAAATATTTTAGACCCTTTTCATGAAAAATTTATAAAAAATATTTTTTTCGTTTTTTATTTAAAAAACGTTGTATCTACATATGTCCTTCTAGTGCTGAACGTAAAAAAAATATTTTAGACCCTTTTCATTAAAAATTTATAAAAAATATTTTTTTCGTTTTTTATAAAAAAAACGTTGTATCTACATATGTCCTTCTAGTGATGAACGTAAAAAAAATATTTTAGACCCTTTTCATTAAAAATGTATAAAAAATATTTTTTTAGTTTTTTATTTAAAAAACTTTTTATCTACATATGTCCTTCTAGTGCTGAACGTAAAAAAATATTTTAGACCCTTTTCATGAAAAATTTATAAAAAATATTTTTTTCGTTTTTTATTAAAAAAACTTTGTATCTACATATGTCCTTCTAGTGCTGAACGTAAAAAAATATTTTAGACCCTTTTCATGAAAAATTTATAAAAAATATTTTTTTCGTTTTTTATAAAAAAAACTTTGTATCTACATATGTCCTTCTAGTGATGAACGTAAAAAAAATATTTTAGACCCTTTTCATGAAAAATGTATAAAAAATATTTTTTTCGTTTTTTATAAAAAAAACTTTGTATCTACATATGTCCTTCTAGTGATGAACGTAAAAAAAATATTTTAGACCCTTTTCATGAAAAATGTATAAAAAATATTTTTTTCGTTTTTTATAAAAAAAACGTTGTATCTACATATGTACTTCTAGTGCTGAACGTAAAAAAAATATTTTAGACCCTTTTCATGAAAAATGTATAAAAAATATTTTTTTCGTTTTTTATAAAAGAAACCTTGTATCTACATGTCCTTCTAGTGCTGAACGTAAAAAAAATATTTTAGACCCTTTTCATGAAAAATTTATAAAAAATATTTTTTTCGTTTTTTATTTAAAAAACTTTGTATCTATATATGTCCTTCTAGTGCTGAACGTAAAAAATAGTATTTTAGACCCTTTTCATGAAAAATTTATAAAAAATATTTTTTTCGTTTTTTATAAAAAAAACGTTGTATCTACATATGTCCTTCTAGTGCTTAACGTAAAAAAAATATTTTAGACCCTTTTCATGAAAAATTTATAAAAAATATTTTTTTCGTTTTTTATAAAAAAAACTTTGTATCTACATATGTCCTTCTAGTGATGAACGTAAAAAAAATATTTTAGACCCTTTTCATGAAAAATGTATAAAAAATATTTTTTTCGTTTTTTATAAAAAAAACTTTGTATCTACATATGTCCTTCTAGGATGAACGTAAAAAAAATATTTTAGACCCTTTTCATGAAAAATGTATAAAAAATATTTTTTTCGTTTTTTATAAAAAAAACTTTGTATCTACATATGTCCTTCTAGGATGAACGTAAAAAAAATATTTTAGACCCTTTTCATGAAAAATGTATAAAAAATATTTTTTTCGTTTTTTATAAAAAAAACGTTGTATCTACATATGTCCTTCTAGTGCTGAACGTAAAAAAAATATTTTAGACCCTTTTCATGAAAAATGTATAAAAAATATTTTTTTCGTTTTTTATAAAAAAAACGTTGTATCTACATATGTCCTTCTAGTGCTGAACGTAAAAAAAATATTTTAGACCCTTTTCATGAAAAATGTATAAAAAATATTTTTTTCGTTTTTTATAAAAAAAACGTTGTATCTACATATGTCCTTCTAGTGCTGAACGTAAAAAAAATATTTTAGACCCTTTTCATGAAAAATGTATAAAAAATATTTTTTTCGTTTTTTATAAAAAAAACTTTGTATCTATATATGTCCTTCTAGTGCTGAACGTAAAAAATAATATTTTAGACCCTTTTCATGAAAAATGTATAAAAAATAATTTTTTCGTTTTTTATAAAAAAAATGTATATATATATGTCCTTCTAGTGCTGAACGTAAAAAATAATATTTTAGACCCTTTTCATGAAAAATGTATAAAAAATATTTTTTTCGTTTTTTATAAAAAAAATGTTTTATCTACATATGTCCTTCTAGTGCTGAACGTAAAAAAAATATTTTAGACCCTTTTCATTAAAAATTTATAAAAAATATTTTTTTAGTTTTTTATTTAAAAAACTTTGTATCTACATATGTCCTTCTAGTGCTGAACGTAAAAAAATATTTTAGACCCTTTTCATGAAAAATTTATAAAAAATATTTTTTTAGTTTTTTATTTAAAAAACTTTGTATCCACATATGTCCTTCTAGTGCTGAACGTAAAAAAATATTTTAGACCCTTTTCATGAAAAATTTATAAAAAATATTTTTTTCGTTTTTTATAAAAAAAACTTTGTATCTACATATGTCCTTCTAGTGATGAACGTAAAAAAAATATTTTAGACCCTTTTCATGAAAAATGTATAAAAAATATTTTTTTCGTTTTTTATAAAAAAAACTTTGTATCTACATATGTCCTTCTAGTGCTGAACGTAAAAAAAATATTTTAGACCCTTTTCATGAAAAATGTATAAAAAATATTTTTTTCGTTTTTTATAAAAAAAACGTTGTATCTACATATGTCCTTCTAGTGCTGAACGTAAAAAAAATATTTTAGACCCTTTTCATGAAAAATGTATAAAAAATATTTTATTCGTTTTTTATAAAAAAAACGTTGTATCTACATATGTCCTTCTAGTGCTGAACGTAAAAAAAATATTTTAGACCCTTTTCATGAAAAATGTATAAAAAATATTTTTTTCGTTTTTTATAAAAAAAACTTTGTATCTATATATGTCCTTCTAGTGCTGAATGTAAAAAATAATATTTTAGACCCTTTTCATGAAAAATGTATAAAAAATATTTTTTTCGTTTTTTATAAAAAAAATGTTGTATCTACATATGTCCTTCTAGTGCTGAACGTAAAAAAAATATTTTAGACCCTTTTCATGAAAAATGTATAAAAAATAATTTTTTCGTTTTTTATAAAAAAAATGTTGTATCTATATATGTCCTTCTAGTGCTGAACGTAAAAAATAATATTTTAGACCCTTTTCATGAAAAATGTATAAAAAATATTTTTTTCGTTTTTATAAAAAAAATGTTTTATCTACATATGTCCTTCTAGTGCTGAACGTAAAAAAAATATTTTAGACCCTTTTCATGAAAAATTTATAAAAAATATTTTTTTCGTTTAAAAAAATAAAAACTTTGTATCTATATATGTCCTTCTAGTGCTGAACGTAAAAAAGAATATTTTAGACCCTTTTCATGAAAAATTTATAAAAAATATTTTTTTCGTTTTTTATAAAAAAAAACGTTGTATATACATGTCCTTCTAGTGCTGAACGTAAAAAAAATATTTTAGACCCTTTTCATGAAAAATTTATAAAAAATATTTTTTTCGTTTTTTATAAAAAAACGTTGTATCTACATATGTCATTCTAGTGCTGAACGTAAAAAAAATATTTTAGACCCTTTTCATGAAAAATTTATAAAAAATATTTTTTTCGTTTTTTATTAAAAAGACTTTGTATCTACATATGTCCTTCTAGTGCTGAATGTAAAAAAATATTTTAGACCCTTTTCATGAAAAATGTATAAAAAATATTTTTTTCGTTTTTTATTAAAAAAACTTTGTATCTACATATGTCCTTCTAGTGCTGAACGTAAAAAAATATTTTAGACCCTTTTCATGAAAAATTTATAAAAAATATTTTTTTCGTTTTTTATAAAAAAAACTTTGTATCTACATATGTCCTTCTAGTGATGAACGTAAAACAAATATTTTAGACCCTTTTCATGAAAAATGTATAAAAAATATTTTTTTCGTTTTTTATAAAAAAAACGTTGTATCTACATATGTACTTCTAGTGCTGAACGTAAAAAAAATATTTTAGACCCTTTTCATGAAAAATGTATAAAAAATATTTTTTTCGTTTTTTATAAAAAAAAACGTTGTATCTACATGTCCTTCTAGTGCTGAACTTAAAAAAATATTTTAGACCCTTTTCATGAAAAATTTATAAAAAATATTTTTTTCGTTTTTTATTTAAAAAAACGTTGTATCTACATATGTCCTTCTAGTGCTGAACGTAAAAAAATATTTTAGACCCTTTTCATGAAAAATGTATAAAAAATATTTTTTTCGTTTTTTATAAAAAAAAACGTTGTATCTACATGTCCTTCTAGTGCTGAACTTAAAAAAATATTTTAGACCCTTTTCATGAAAAATTTATAAAAAATATTTTTTTCGTTTTTTATTTAAAAAACGTTGTATCTACATATGTCCTTCTAGTGCTGAACGTAAAAAATAATATTTTAGACCCTTTTCATGAAAAATGTATAAAAAATATTTTTTTCGTTTTTTATAAAAAAAACGTTGTATCTACATATGTCCTTCTAGTGCTGAACGTAAAAAAAATATTTTAGACCCTTTTCATGAAAATTTTATAAAAATTATTTTTTTCGTTTTTTATAAAAAAAACGTTGTATCTACATATGTCCTTCTAGTGCTGAACGTAAAAAAAATATTTTAGACCCTTTTCATTAAAAATTTATAAAAAATATTTTTTTAGTTTTTTATTTAAAAAACTTTGTATCTACATATGTCCTTCTAGTGCTGAACGTAAAAAAATATTTTAGACCCTTTTCATGAAAAATTTATAAAAAATATTTTTTTAGTTTTTTATTTAAAAAACTTTGTATCCACATATGTCCTTCTAGTGCTGAACGTAAAAAAATATTTTAGACCCTTTTCATGAAAAATTTATAAAAAATATTTTTTTCGTTTTTTATAAAAAAAACTTTGTATCTACATATGTCCTTCTAGTGATGAACGTAAAAAAAATATTTTAGACCCTTTTCATGAAAAATGTATAAAAAATATTTTTTTCGTTTTTTATAAAAAAAACGTTGTATCTACATATGTCCTTCTAGTGATGAACGTAAAAAAAATATTTTAGACCCTTTTCATTAAAAATGTATAAAAAATATTTTTTTAGTTTTTTATTTAAAAAACTTTTTATCTACATATGTCCTTCTAGTGCTGAACGTAAAAAAATATTTTAGACCCTTTTCATGAAAAATTTATAAAAAATATTTTTTTCGTTTTTTATTAAAAAAACTTTGTATCTACATATGTCCTTCTAGTGCTGAACGTAAAAAAATATTTTAGACCCTTTTCATGAAAAATTTATAAAAAATATTTTTTTCGTTTTTTATAAAAAAAACTTTGTATCTACATATGTCCTTCTAGTGATGAACGTAAAAAAAATATTTTAGACCCTTTTCATGAAAAATGTATAAAAAATATTTTTTTCGTTTTTTATAAAAAAAACTTTGTATCTACATATGTCCTTCTAGTGATGAACGTAAAAAAAATATTTTAGACCCTTTTCATGAAAAATGTATAAAAAATATTTTTTTCGTTTTTTATAAAAAAAACGTTGTATCTACATATGTACTTCTAGTGCTGAACGTAAAAAAAATATTTTAGACCCTTTTCATGAAAAATGTATAAAAAATATTTTTTTCGTTTTTTATAAAAGAAACCTTGTATCTACATGTCCTTCTAGTGCTGAACGTAAAAAAAATATTTTAGACCCTTTTCATGAAAAATTTATAAAAAATATTTTTTTCGTTTTTTATTTAAAAAACTTTGTATCTATATATGTCCTTCTAGTGCTGAACGTAAAAAATAGTATTTTAGACCCTTTTCATGAAAAATTTATAAAAAATATTTTTTTCGTTTTTTATTAAAAAGACTTTGTATCTACATATGTCCTTCTAGTGCTGAACGTAAAAAAAATATTTTAGACCCTTTTCATGAAAAATGTATAAAAAATATTTTTTTCGTTTTTTATAAAAAAAACTTTGTATCTACATATGTCCTTCTAGTGCTGAACGTAAAAAAAATATTTTAGACCCTTTTCATGAAAAATGTATAAAAAATATTTTTTTCGTTTTTTATAAAAAAAACGTTGTATCTACATATGTCCTTCTAGTGCTGAACGTAAAAAAAATATTTTAGACCCTTTTCATGAAAAATGTATAAAAAATATTTTTTTCGTTTTTTATAAAAAAAACGTTGTATCTACATATGTCCTTCTAGTGCTGAACGTAAAAAAAATATTTTAGACCCTTTTCATGAAAAATGTATAAAAAATATTTTTTTCGTTTTTTATAAAAAAAACTTTGTATCTATATATGTCCTTCTAGTGCTGAATGTAAAAAATAATATTTTAGACCCTTTTCATGAAAAATGTATAAAAAATATTTTTTTCGTTTTTTATAAAAAAAATGTTGTATCTACATATGTCCTTCTAGTGCTGAACGTAAAAACAATATTTTAGACCCTTTTCATGAAAAATGTATAAAAAATAATTTTTTCGTTTTTTATAAAAAAAATGTTGTATCTATATATGTCCTTCTAGTGCTGAACGTAAAAAATAATATTTTAGACCCTTTTCATGAAAAATGTATAAAAAATATTTTTTTCGTTTTTATAAAAAAAATGTTTTATCTACATATGTCCTTCTAGTGCTGAACGTAAAAAAAATATTTTAGACCCTTTTCATGAAAAATTTATAAAAAATATTTTTTTCGTTTAAAAAAAAAAAAACTTTGTATCTATATATGTCCTTCTAGTGCTGAACGTAAAAAAGAATATTTTAGACCCTTTTCATGAAAAATTTATAAAAAATATTTTTTTCGTTTTTTATAAAAAAAAACATTGTATATACATGTCCTTCTAGTGCTGAACGTAAAAAAAATATTTTAGACCCTTTTCATGAAAAATTTATAAAAAATATTTTTTTCGTTTTTTATAAAAAAACGTTGTATCTACATATGTCATTCTAGTGCTGAACGTAAAAAAAATATTTTAGACCCTTTTCATGAAAAATTTATAAAAAATATTTTTTTCGTTTTTTATTAAAAAGACTTTGTATCTACATATGTCCTTCTAGTGCTGAATGTAAAAAAATATTTTAGACCCTTTTCATGAAAAATGTATAAAAAATATTTTTTTCGTTTTTTATTAAAAAAACTTTGTATCTACATATGTCCTTCTAGTGCTGAACGTAAAAAAATATTTTAGACCCTTTTCATGAAAAATTTATAAAAAATATTTTTTTCGTTTTTTATAAAAAAAACTTTGTATCTACATATGTCCTTCTAGTGATGAACGTAAAACAAATATTTTAGACCCTTTTCATGAAAAATGTATAAAAAATATTTTTTTCGTTTTTTATAAAAAAAACGTTGTATCTACATATGTACTTCTAGTGCTGAACGTAAAAAAAATATTTTAGACCCTTTTCATGAAAAATGTATAAAAAATATTTTTTTCGTTTTTTATAAAAAAAAACGTTGTATCTACATGTCCTTCTAGTGCTGAACTTAAAAAAATATTTTAGACCCTTTTCATGAAAAATTTATAAAAAATATTTTTTTCGTTTTTTATTTAAAAAAACGTTGTATCTACATATGTCCTTCTAGTGCTGAACGTAAAAAAATATTTTAGACCCTTTTCATGAAAACTGTATAAAAAATATTTTTTTCGTTTTTTATAAAAAAATCGTTGTATCTACATGTCCTTCTAGTGCTGAACTTAAAAAAATATTTTAGACCCTTTTCATGAAAAATTTATAAAAAATATTTTTTTCGTTTTTTATTTAAAAAACGTTGTATCTACATATGTCCTTCTAGTGCTGAACGTAAAAAATAATATTTTAGACCCTTTTCATGAAAAATGTATAAAAAATATTTTTTTCGTTTTTTATAAAAAAAACGTTGTATCTACATATGTACTTCTAGTGCTGAACGTAAAAAAAATATTTTAGACCCTTTTCATGAAAAATGTATAAAAAATATTTTTTTCGTTTTTTATAAAAAAAAACGTTGTATCTACATGTCCTTCTAGTGCTGAACGTAAAAAAAATATTTTAGACCCTTTTCATGAAAAATTTATAAAAAATATTTTTTTTGTTTTTTATTTAAAAAACGTTGTATCTACATATGTCATTCTAGTGCTGAACGTAAAAAAAATATTTTAGACCCTTTTCATGAAAAATTTATAAAAAATATTTTTTTCGTTTTTTATAAAAAAAAACGTATCTACATATGTCCTTCTAGTGCTGAACGTAAAAAAAATATTTTAGACCCTTTTCATGAAAAATTTATAAAAAATATTTTTTTCGTTTTTTATTAAAAAAACGTTGTATCTACATATGTCCTTCTAGTGCTGAACGTAAAAAAAATATTTTAGACCCTTTTCATGAAAATTTTATAAAAATTATTTTTTTCGTTTTTTATAAAAAAAACGTTGTATCTACATATGTCCTTCTAGTGCTGAACGTAAAAAAAATATTTTAGACCCTTTTCATTAAAAATTTATAAAAAATATTTTTTTAGTTTTTTATTTAAAAAACTTTGTATCTACATATGTCCTTCTAGTGCTGAACGTAAAAAAATATTTTAGACCCTTTTCATGAAAAATTTATAAAAAATATTTTTTTAGTTTTTTATTTAAAAAACTTTGTATCTACATATGTCCTTCTAGTGCTGAACGTAAAAAAATATTTTAGACCCTTTTCATGAAAAATTTATAAAAAATATTTTTTTCTTTTTTTATAAAAAAAACTTTGTATCTACATATGTCCTTCTAGTGATGAACGTAAAAAAAATATTTTAGACCCTTTTCATGAAAAATGTATAAAAAATATTTTTTTCGTTTTTTATAAAAAAAACTTTGTATCTACATATGTCCTTCTAGTGCTGAACGTAAAAAAAATATTTTAGACCCTTTTCATGAAAAATGTATAAAAAATATTTTTTTCGTTTTTTATAAAAAAAACGTTGTATCTACATATGTCCTTCTAGTGCTGAACGTAAAAAAAATATTTTAGACCCTTTTCATGAAAAATGTATAAAAAATATTTTTTTCGTTTTTTATAAAAAAAACGTTGTATCTACATATGTCCTTCTAGTGCTGAACGTAAAAAAAATATTTTAGACCCTTTTCATGAAAAATGTATAAAAAATATTTTTTTCGTTTTTTATAAAAAAAACTTTGTATCTATATATGTCCTTCTAGTGCTGAACGTAAAAAATAATATTTTAGACCCTTTTCATGAAAAATGTATAAAAAATAATTTTTTCGTTTTTTATAAAAAAAATGTATATATATATGTCCTTCTAGTGCTGAACGTAAAAAATAATATTTTAGACCCTTTTCATGAAAAATGTATAAAAAATATTTTTTTCGTTTTTTATAAAAAAAATGTTTTATCTACATATGTCCTTCTAGTGCTGAACGTAAAAAAAATATTTTAGACCCTTTTCATTAAAAATTTATAAAAAATATTTTTTTAGTTTTTTATTTAAAAAACTTTGTATCTACATATGTCCTTCTAGTGCTGAACGTAAAAAAATATTTTAGACCCTTTTCATGAAAAATTTATAAAAAATATTTTTTTAGTTTTTTATTTAAAAAACTTTGTATCCACATATGTCCTTCTAGTGCTGAACGTAAAAAAATATTTTAGACCCTTTTCATGAAAAATTTATAAAAAATATTTTTTTCGTTTTTTATAAAAAAAACTTTGTATCTACATATGTCCTTCTAGTGATGAACGTAAAAAAAATATTTTAGACCCTTTTCATGAAAAATGTATAAAAAATATTTTTTTCGTTTTTTATAAAAAAAACTTTGTATCTACATATGTCCTTCTAGTGCTGAACGTAAAAAAAATATTTTAGACCCTTTTCATGAAAAATGTATAAAAAATATTTTTTTCGTTTTTTATAAAAAAAACGTTGTATCTACATATGTCCTTCTAGTGCTGAACGTAAAAAAAATATTTTAGACCCTTTTCATGAAAAATGTATAAAAAATATTTTATTCGTTTTTTATAAAAAAAACGTTGTATCTACATATGTCCTTCTAGTGCTGAACGTAAAAAAAATATTTTAGACCCTTTTCATGAAAAATGTATAAAAAATATTTTTTTCGTTTTTTATAAAAAAAACTTTGTATCTATATATGTCCTTCTAGTGCTGAATGTAAAAAATAATATTTTAGACCCTTTTCATGAAAAATGTATAAAAAATATTTTTTTCGTTTTTTATAAAAAAAATGTTGTATCTACATATGTCCTTCTAGTGCTGAACGTAAAAAAAATATTTTAGACCCTTTTCATGAAAAATGTATAAAAAATAATTTTTTCGTTTTTTATAAAAAAAATGTTGTATCTATATATGTCCTTCTAGTGCTGAACGTAAAAAATAATATTTTAGACCCTTTTCATGAAAAATGTATAAAAAATATTTTTTTCGTTTTTATAAAAAAAATGTTTTATCTACATATGTCCTTCTAGTGCTGAACGTAAAAAAAATATTTTAGACCCTTTTCATGAAAAATTTATAAAAAATATTTTTTTCGTTTAAAAAAAAAAAAACTTTGTATCTATATATGTCCTTCTAGTGCTGAACGTAAAAAAGAATATTTTAGACCCTTTTCATGAAAAATTTATAAAAAATATTTTTTTCGTTTTTTATAAAAAAAAACGTTGTATATACATGTCCTTCTAGTGCTGAACGTAAAAAAAATATTTTAGACCCTTTTCATGAAAAATTTATAAAAAATATTTTTTTCGTTTTTTATAAAAAAACGTTGTATCTACATATGTCATTCTAGTGCTGAACGTAAAAAAAATATTTTAGACCCTTTTCATGAAAAATTTATAAAAAATATTTTTTTCGTTTTTTATTAAAAAGACTTTGTATCTACATATGTCCTTCTAGTGCTGAATGTAAAAAAATATTTTAGACCCTTTTCATGAAAAATGTATAAAAAATATTTTTTTCGTTTTTTATTAAAAAAACTTTGTATCTACATATGTCCTTCTAGTGCTGAACGTAAAAAAATATTTTAGACCCTTTTCATGAAAAATTTATAAAAAATATTTTTTTCGTTTTTTATAAAAAAAACTTTGTATCTACATATGTCCTTCTAGTGATGAACGTAAAACAAATATTTTAGACCCTTTTCATGAAAAATGTATAAAAAATATTTTTTTCGTTTTTTATAAAAAAAACGTTGTATCTACATATGTACTTCTAGTGC
The DNA here is from genome assembly GCF_964263955.1 of Coregonus lavaretus. Taxonomy (NCBI): domain Eukaryota; kingdom Metazoa; phylum Chordata; class Actinopteri; order Salmoniformes; family Salmonidae; genus Coregonus; species Coregonus lavaretus. The sequence goes on from NW_028162617.1 coordinate 22,368, forward strand.
TGAACGTAAAAAAAATATTTTAGACCCTTTTCATGAAAAATGTATAAAAAATATTTTTTTCGTTTTTTATAAAAAAAAACGTTGTATCTACATGTCCTTCTAGTGCTGAACTTAAAAAAATATTTTAGACCCTTTTCATGAAAAATTTATAAAAAATATTTTTTTCGTTTTTTATTTAAAAAAACGTTGTATCTACATATGTCCTTCTAGTGCTGAACGTAAAAAAATATTTTAGACCCTTTTCATGAAAAATGTATAAAAAATATTTTTTTCGTTTTTTATAAAAAAAAACGTTGTATCTACATGTCCTTCTAGTGCTGAACTTAAAAAAATATTTTAGACCCTTTTCATGAAAAATTTATAAAAAATATTTTTTTCGTTTTTTATTTAAAAAACGTTGTATCTACATATGTCCTTCTAGTGCTGAACGTAAAAAATAATATTTTAGACCCTTTTCATGAAAAATGTATAAAAAATATTTTTTTCGTTTTTTATAAAAAAAACGTTGTATCTACATATGTCCTTCTAGTGCTGAACGTAAAAAAAATATTTTAGACCCTTTTCATGAAAATTTTATAAAAATTATTTTTTTCGTTTTTTATAAAAAAAACGTTGTATCTACATATGTCCTTCTAGTGCTGAACGTAAAAAAAATATTTTAGACCCTTTTCATTAAAAATTTATAAAAAATATTTTTTTAGTTTTTTATTTAAAAAACTTTGTATCTACATATGTCCTTCTAGTGCTGAACGTAAAAAAATATTTTAGACCCTTTTCATGAAAAATTTATAAAAAATATTTTTTTAGTTTTTTATTTAAAAAACTTTGTATCCACATATGTCCTTCTAGTGCTGAACGTAAAAAAATATTTTAGACCCTTTTCATGAAAAATTTATAAAAAATATTTTTTTCGTTTTTTATAAAAAAAACTTTGTATCTACATATGTCCTTCTAGTGATGAACGTAAAAAAAATATTTTAGACCCTTTTCATGAAAAATGTATAAAAAATATTTTTTTCGTTTTTTATAAAAAAAACTTTGTATCTACATATGTCCTTCTAGTGCTGAACGTAAAAAAAATATTTTAGACCCTTTTCATGAAAAATGTATAAAAAATATTTTTTTCGTTTTTTATAAAAAAAACGTTGTATCTACATATGTCCTTCTAGTGCTGAACGTAAAAAAAATATTTTAGACCCTTTTCATGAAAAATGTATAAAAAATATTTTTTTCGTTTTTTATAAAAAAAACGTTGTATCTACATATGTCCTTCTAGTGCTGAACGTAAAAAAAATATTTTAGACCCTTTTCATGAAAAATGTATAAAAAATATTTTTTTCGTTTTTTATAAAAAAAACTTTGTATCTATATATGTCCTTCTAGTGCTGAATGTAAAAAATAATATTTTAGACCCTTTTCATGAAAAATGTATAAAAAATATTTTTTTCGTTTTTTATAAAAAAAATGTTGTATCTACATATGTCCTTCTAGTGCTGAACGTAAAAACAATATTTTAGACCCTTTTCATGAAAAATGTATAAAAAATAATTTTTTCGTTTTTTATAAAAAAAATGTTGTATCTATATATGTCCTTCTAGTGCTGAACGTAAAAAATAATATTTTAGACCCTTTTCATGAAAAATGTATAAAAAATATTTTTTTCGTTTTTATAAAAAAAATGTTTTATCTACATATGTCCTTCTAGTGCTGAACGTAAAAAAAATATTTTAGACCCTTTTCATGAAAAATTTATAAAAAATATTTTTTTCGTTTAAAAAAAAAAAAACTTTGTATCTATATATGTCCTTCTAGTGCTGAACGTAAAAAAGAATATTTTAGACCCTTTTCATGAAAAATTTATAAAAAATATTTTTTTCGTTTTTTATAAAAAAAAACGTTGTATATACATGTCCTTCTAGTGCTGAACGTAAAAAAAATATTTTAGACCCTTTTCATGAAAAATTTATAAAAAATATTTTTTTCGTTTTTTATAAAAAAACGTTGTATCTACATATGTCATTCTAGTGCTGAACGTAAAAAAAATATTTTAGACCCTTTTCATGAAAAATTTATAAAAAATATTTTTTTCGTTTTTTATTAAAAAGACTTTGTATCTACATATGTCCTTCTAGTGCTGAATGTAAAAAAATATTTTAGACCCTTTTCATGAAAAATGTATAAAAAATATTTTTTTCGTTTTTTATTAAAAAAACTTTGTATCTACATATGTCCTTCTAGTGCTGAACGTAAAAAAATATTTTAGACCCTTTTCATGAAAAATTTATAAAAAATATTTTTTTCGTTTTTTATAAAAAAAACTTTGTATCTACATATGTCCTTCTAGTGATGAACGTAAAACAAATATTTTAGACCCTTTTCATGAAAAATGTATAAAAAATATTTTTTTCGTTTTTTATAAAAAAAACGTTGTATCTACATATGTACTTCTAGTGCTGAACGTAAAAAAAATATTTTAGACCCTTTTCATGAAAAATGTATAAAAAATATTTTTTTCGTTTTTTATAAAAAAAAACGTTGTATCTACATGTCCTTCTAGTGCTGAACTTAAAAAAATATTTTAGACCCTTTTCATGAAAAATTTATAAAAAATATTTTTTTCGTTTTTTATTTAAAAAAACGTTGTATCTACATATGTCCTTCTAGTGCTGAACGTAAAAAAATATTTTAGACCCTTTTCATGAAAACTGTATAAAAAATATTTTTTTCGTTTTTTATAAAAAAATCGTTGTATCTACATGTCCTTCTAGTGCTGAACTTAAAAAAATATTTTAGACCCTTTTCATGAAAAATTTATAAAAAATATTTTTTTCGTTTTTTATTTAAAAAACGTTGTATCTACATATGTCCTTCTAGTGCTGAACGTAAAAAATAATATTTTAGACCCTTTTCATGAAAAATGTATAAAAAATATTTTTTTCGTTTTTTATAAAAAAAACGTTGTATCTACATATGTACTTCTAGTGCTGAACGTAAAAAAAATATTTTAGACCCTTTTCATGAAAAATGTATAAAAAATATTTTTTTCGTTTTTTATAAAAAAAAACGTTGTATCTACATGTCCTTCTAGTGCTGAACGTAAAAAAAATATTTTAGACCCTTTTCATGAAAAATTTATAAAAAATATTTTTTTTGTTTTTTATTTAAAAAACGTTGTATCTACATATGTCATTCTAGTGCTGAACGTAAAAAAAATATTTTAGAACCTTTTCATGAAAAATTTATAAAAAATATTTTTTTCGTTTTTTATAAAAAAAAACGTATCTACATATGTCCTTCTAGTGCTGAACGTAAAAAAAATATTTTAGACCCTTTTCATGAAAAATTTATAAAAAATATTTTTTTCGTTTTTTATTAAAAAAACGTTGTATCTACATATGTCCTTCTAGTGCTGAACGTAAAAAAAATATTTTAGACCCTTTTCATGAAAATTTTATAAAAATTATTTTTTTCGTTTTTTATAAAAAAAACGTTGTATCTACATATGTCCTTCTAGTGCTGAACGTAAAAAAAATATTTTAGACCCTTTTCATTAAAAATTTATAAAAAATATTTTTTTAGTTTTTTATTTAAAAAACTTTGTATCTACATATGTCCTTCTAGTGCTGAACGTAAAAAAATATTTTAGACCCTTTTCATGAAAAATTTATAAAAAATATTTTTTTAGTTTTTTATTTAAAAAACTTTGTATCTACATATGTCCTTCTAGTGCTGAACGAAAAAAAATATTTTAGACCCTTTTCATGAAAAATTTATAAAAAATATTTTTTTCTTTTTTTATAAAAAAAACTTTGTATCTACATATGTCCTTCTAGTGATGAACGTAAAAAAAATATTTTAGACCCTTTTCATGAAAAATGTATAAAAAATATTTTTTTCGTTTTTTATAAAAAAAACTTTGTATCTACATATGTCCTTCTAGTGCTGAACGTAAAAAAAATATTTTAGACCCTTTTCATGAAAAATGTATAAAAAATATTTTTTTCGTTTTTTATAAAAAAAACGTTGTATCTACATATGTCCTTCTAGTGCTGAACGTAAAAAAAATATTTTAGACCCTTTTCATGAAAAATGTATAAAAAATATTTTTTTCGTTTTTTATAAAAAAAACGTTGTATCTACATATGTCCTTCTAGTGCTGAACGTAAAAAAAATATTTTAGACCCTTTTCATGAAAAATGTATAAAAAATATTTTTTTCGTTTTTTATAAAAAAAACTTTGTATCTATATATGTCCTTCTAGTGCTGAACGTAAAAAATAATATTTTAGACCCTTTTCATGAAAAATGTATAAAAAATATTTTTTTCGTTTTTTATAAAAAAAATGTTGTATCTACATATGTCCTTCTAGTGCTGAACGTAAAAAAAATATTTTAGACCCTTTTCATGAAAAATGTATAAAAAATAATTTTTTCGTTTTTTATAAAAAAAATGTTGTATCTATATATGTCCTTCTAGTGCTGAACGTAAAAAATAATATTTTAGACCCTTTTCATGAAAAATGTATAAAAAATATTTTTTTCGTTTTTTATAAAAAAAATGTTTTATCTACATATGTCCTTCTAGTGCTGAACGTAAAAAAAATATTTTAGACCCTTTTCATGAAAAATTTATAAAAAATATTTTTTTCGTTTAAAAAAAAAAAAACTTTGTATCTATATATGTCCTTCTAGTGCTGAACGTAAAAAAGAATATTTTAGACCCTTTTCATGAAAAATTTATAAAAAATATTTTTTTCGTTTTTTATAAAAAAAACGTTGTATCTACATATGTCCTTCTAGTGCTGAACGTAAAAAAAATAATTTAGACCCTTTTCATGAAAAATTTATAAAAAATATTTTTTTCGTTTTTTATTAAAAAAACGTATCTACATATGTCATTCTAGTGCTGAACGTAAAAAAAATATTTTAGACCCTTTTCATGAAAAATTTATAAAAATATTTTTTACGTTTTTTATAAAAAAAACTTTGTATCTACATATGTCCTTCTAGTGCTGAACGTAAAAAAAATATTTTAGACCCTTTTCATGAAAAATTTATAAAAAATATTTTGTTAGTTTTTTATTTAAAAAACTTTGTATCTACATATGTCCTTCTAGTGCTGAACGTAAAAAAATATTTTAGACCCTTTTCATGAAAAATTTATAAAAAATATTTTTTTCGTTTTTTATTAAAAAAACTTTGTATCTACATATGTCCTTCTAGTGCTGAACGTAAAAAATATTTTAGACCCTTTTCATGAAAAATTTAGAAAAAATATTTATTTCGTTTTTTATAAAAAAAACTTTGTATCTACATATGTCCTTCTAGTGATGAACGTAAAAAAAATATTTTAGACCCTTTTCATGAAAAATGTATAAAAAATATTTTTTTCGTTTTTTATAAAAAAAACGTTGTATCTACATATGTCCTTCTAGTGCTGAACGTAAAAAAAATATTTTAGACCCTTTTCATGAAAAATGTATAAAAAATATTTTTTTCGTTTTTTATAAAAAAAAACGTTGTATCTACATGTCCTTCTAGTGCTGAACGTAAAAAAAATATTTTAGACCCTTTTCATGAAAAATTTATAAAAAATATTTTTTTCGTTTTTTATTTAAAAAACGTTGTATCTACATATGTCCTTCTAGTGCTGAACGTAAAAAAAATATTTTAGACCCTTTTCATTAAAAATTTATAAAAAATATTTTTTTCGTTTTTTATAAAAAAAACGTTGTATCTACATATGTCCTTCTAGTGATGAACGTAAAAAAAATATTTTAGACCCTTTTCATGAAAAATGTATAAAAAATATTTTTTTCGTTTTTTATAAAAAAAACTTTGTATCTACATATGTCCTTCTAGTGCTGAACGTAAAAAAAATATTTTAGACCCTTTTCATGAAAAATGTATAAAAAATATTTTTTTCGTTTTTTATAAAAAAAACGTTGTATCTACATATGTCCTTCTAGTGCTGAACGTAAAAAAAATATTTTAGACCCTTTTCATGAAAAATGTATAAAAAATATTTTTTTCGTTTTTTATAAAAAAAACGTTGTATCTACATATGTCCTTCTAGTGCTGAACGTAAAAAAATATTTTAGACCCTTTTCATGAAAAATGTATAAAAAATATTTTTTTCGTTTTTTATAAAAAAAACTTTGTATCTATATATGTCCTTCTAGTGCTGAATGTAAAAAATAATATTTTAGACCCTTTTCATGAAAAATGTATAAAAAATATTTTTTTCGTTTTTTATAAAAAAAATGTTGTATCTACATATGTCCTTCTAGTGCTGAACGTAAAAAAAATATTTTAGACCCTTTTCATGAAAAATGTATAAAAAATAATTTTTTCGTTTTTTATAAAAAAAATGTTGTATCTATATATGTCCTTCTAGTGCTGAACGTAAAAAATAATATTTTAGACCCTTTTCATGAAAAATGTATAAAAAATATTTTTTTCGTTTTTATAAAAAAAATGTTTTATCTACATATGTCCTTCTAGTGCTGAACGTAAAAAAGAATATTTTAGACCCTTTTCATGAAAAATTTATAAAAAATATTTTTTTAGTTTTTTATTTAAAAAACTTTGTATCTACATATGTCCTTCTAGTGCTGAACGTAAAAAAATATTTTAGACCCTTTTCATGAAAAATTTATAAAAAATATTTTTTTCTTTTTTTATAAAAAAAACTTTGTATCTACATATGTCCTTCTAGTGATGAACGTAAAAAAAATATTTTAGACCCTTTTCATGAAAAATGTATAAAAAATATTTTTTTCGTTTTTTATAAAAAAAACTTTGTATCTACATATGTCCTTCTAGTGCTGAACGTAAAAAAAATATTTTAGACCCTTTTCATGAAAAATGTATAAAAAATATTTTTTTCGTTTTTTATAAAAAAAACGTTGTATCTACATATGTCCTTCTAGTGCTGAACGTAAAAAAAATATTTTAGACCCTTTTCATGAAAAATGTATAAAAAATATTTTTTTCGTTTTTTATAAAAAAAACTTTGTATCTATATATGTCCTTCTAGTGCTGAACGTAAAAAATAATATTTTAGACCCTTTTCATGAAAAATGTATAAAAAATATTTTTTTCGTTTTTTATAAAAAAAATGTTGTATCTACATATGTCCTTCTAGTGCTGAACGTAAAAAAAATATTTTAGACCCTTTTCATGAAAAATGTATAAAAAATAATTTTTTCGTTTTTTATAAAAAAAATGTTGTATCTATATATGTCCTTCTAGTGCTGAACGTAAAAAATAATATTTTAGACCCTTTTCATGAAAAATGTATAAAAAATATTTTTTTCGTTTTTTATAAAAAAAATGTTTTATCTACATATGTCCTTCTAGTGCTGAACGTAAAAAAAATATTTTAGACCCTTTTCATGAAAAATATATAAAAAATATTTTTTTCGTTTAAAAAAAAAAAAACTTTGTATCTATATATGTCCTTCTAGTGCTGAACGTAAAAAATAATATTTTAGACCCTTTTCATGAAAAATTTATAAAAAATATTTTTTTCGTTTTTTATAAAAAAAACGTTGTATCTACATATGTCCTTCTAGTGCTGAACGTAAAAAAAATAATTTAGACCCTTTTCATGAAAAATTTATAAAAAATATTTTTTTCGTTTTTTATTAAAAAAACGTATCTACATATGTCATTCTAGTGCTGAACGTAAAAAAAATATTTTAGACCCTTTTCATGAAAAATTTATAAAAATATTTTTTACGTTTTTTATAAAAAAAACTTTGTATCTACATATGTCCTTCTAGTGCTGAACGTAAAAAAAATATTTTAGACCCTTTTCATGAAAAATTTATAAAAAATATTTTGTTAGTTTTTTATTTAAAAAACTTTGTATCTACATATGTCCTTCTAGTGCTGAACGTAAAAAAATATTTTAGACCCTTTTCATGAAAAATTTATAAAAAATATTTTTTTCGTTTTTTATTAAAAAAACTTTGTATCTACATATGTCCTTCTAGTGCTGAACGTAAAAAATATTTTAGACCCTTTTCATGAAAAATTTAGAAAAAATATTTATTTCGTTTTTTATAAAAAAAACTTTGTATCTACATATGTCCTTCTAGTGATGAACGTAAAAAAAATATTTTAGACCCTTTTCATGAAAAATGTATAAAAAATATTTTTTTCGTTTTTTATAAAAAAAACGTTGTATCTACATATGTCCTTCTAGTGCTGAACGTAAAAAAAATATTTTAGACCCTTTTCATGAAAAATGTATAAAAAATATTTTTTTCGTTTTTTATAAAAAAAAACGTTGTATCTACATGTCCTTCTAGTGCTGAACGTAAAAAAAATATTTTAGACCCTTTTCATGAAAAATTTATAAAAAATATTTTTTTCGTTTTTTATTTAAAAAACGTTGTATCTACATATGTCCTTCTAGTGCTGAACGTAAAAAAAATATTTTAGACCCTTTTCATTAAAAATTTATAAAAAATATTTTTTTCGTTTTTTATAAAAAAAACGTTGTATCTACATATGTCCTTCTAGTGATGAACGTAAAAAAAATATTTTAGACCCTTTTCATTAAAAATGTATAAAAAATATTTTTTTAGTTTTTTATTTAAAAAACTTTGTATCTACATATGTCCTTCTAGTGCTGAACGTAAAAAAATATTTTAGACCCTTTTCATGAAAAATTTATAAAAAATATTTTTTTAGTTTTTTATTTAAAAAACTTTGTATCCACATATGTCCTTCTAGTGCTGAACGTAAAAAAATATTTTAGACCCTTTTCATGAAAAATTTATAAAAAATATTTTTTTCGTTTTTTATAAAAAAAACTTTGTATCTACATATGTCCTTCTAGTGATGAACGTAAAAAAAATATTTTAGACCCTTTTCATGAAAAATGTATAAAAAATATTTTTTTCGTTTTTTATAAAAAAAACTTTGTATCTACATATGTCCTTCTAGTGCTGAACGTAAAAAAAATATTTTAGACCCTTTTCATGAAAAATGTATAAAAAATATTTTTTTCGTTTTTTATAAAAAAAACGTTGTATCTACATATGTCCTTCTAGTGCTGAACGTAAAAAAAATATTTTAGACCCTTTTCATGAAAAATGTATAAAAAATATTTTTTTCGTTTTTTATAAAAAAAACGTTGTATCTACATATGTCCTTCTAGTGCTGAACGTAAAAAAATATTTTAGACCCTTTTCATGAAAAATGTATAAAAATTATTTTTTTCGTTTTTTATAAAAAAAACTTTGTATCTATATATGTCCTTCTAGTGCTGAATGTAAAAAATAATATTTTAGACCCTTTTCATGAAAAATGTATAAAAAATATTTTTTTCGTTTTTTATAAAAAAAATGTTGTATCTACATATGTCCTTCTAGTGCTGAACGTAAAAAAAATATTTTAGACCCTTTTCATGAAAAATGTATAAAAAATAATTTTTTCGTTTTTTATAAAAAAAATGTTGTATCTATATATGTCCTTCTAGTGCTGAACGTAAAAAATAATATTTTAGACCCTTTTCATGAAAAATGTATAAAAAATATTTTTTTCGTTTTTATAAAAAAAATGTTTTATCTACATATGTCCTTCTAGTGCTGAACGTAAAAAAGAATATTTTAGACCCTTTTCATGAAAAATTTATAAAAAATATTTTTTTCGTTTTTTATAAAAAAAAACGTTGTATATACATGTCCTTCTAGTGCTGAACGTAAAAAAAATATTTTAGACCCTTTTCATGAAAAATTTATAAAAAATATTTTTTTCGTTTTTTATTAAAAAGACTTTGTATCTACATATGTCCTTCTAGTGCTGAACGTAAAAAAATATTTTAGACCCTTTTCATGAAAAATTTATAAAAAATATTTTTTTCGTTTTTTATAAAAAAAACTTTGTATCTACATATGTCCTTCTAGTGATGAACGTAAAACAAATATTTTAGACCCTTTTCATGAAAAATGTATAAAAAATATTTTTTTCGTTTTTTATAAAAAAAACGTTGTATCTACATATGTACTTCTAGTGCTGAACGTAAAAAAAATATTTTAGACCCTTTTCATGAAAAATGTATAAAAAATATTTTTTTCGTTTTTTATAAAAAAAAACGTTGTATCTACATGTCCTTCTAGTGCTGAACTTAAAAAAATATTTTAGACCCTTTTCATGAAAAATTTATAAAAAATATTTTTTTCGTTTTTTATTTAAAAAAACGTTGTATCTACATATGTCCTTCTAGTGCTGAACGTAAAAAAATATTTTAGACCCTTTTCATGAAAAATGTATAAAAAATATTTTTTTCGTTTTTTATAAAAAAAAACGTTGTATCTACATGTCCTTCTAGTGCTGAACTTAAAAAAATATTTTAGACCCTTTTCATGAAAAATTTATAAAAAATATTTTTTTCGTTTTTTATTTAAAAAACGTTGTATCTACATATGTCCTTCTAGTGCTGAACGTAAAAAATAATATTTTAGACCCTTTTCATGAAAAATGTATAAAAAATATTTTTTTCGTTTTTTATAAAAAAAACGTTGTATCTACATATGTACTTCTAGTGCTGAACGTAAAAAAAATATTTTAGACCCTTTTCATGAAAAATGTATAAAAAATATTTTTTTCGTTTTTTATAAAAAAAAACGTTGTATCTACATGTCCTTCTAGTGCTGAACGTAAAAAAAATATTTTAGACCCTTTTCATGAAAAATTTATAAAAAATATTTTTTTTGTTTTTTATTTAAAAAACGTTGTATCTACATATGTCATTCTAGTGCTGAACGTAAAAAAAATATTTTAGACCCTTTTCATGAAAAATTTATAAAAAATATTTTTTTCGTTTTTTATAAAAAAAAACGTATCTACATATGTCCTTCTAGTGCTGAACGTAAAAAAAATATTTTAGACCCTTTTCATGAAAAATTTATAAAAAATATTTTTTTCGTTTTTTATTAAAAAAACGTTGTATCTACATATGTCCTTCTAGTGCTGAACGTAAAAAAAATATTTTAGACCCTTTTCATGAAAATTTTATAAAAATTATTTTTTTCGTTTTTTATAAAAAAAACGTTGTATCTACATATGTCCTTCTAGTGCTGAACGTAAAAAAAATATTTTAGACCCTTTTCATTAAAAATTTATAAAAAATATTTTTTTAGTTTTTTATTTAAAAAACTTTGTATCTACATATGTCCTTCTAGTGCTGAACGTAAAAAAATATTTTAGACCCTTTTCATGAAAAATTTATAAAAAATATTTTTTTAGTTTTTTATTTAAAAAACTTTGTATCTACATATGTCCTTCTAGTGCTGAACGTAAAAAAATATTTTAGACCCTTTTCATGAAAAATTTATAAAAAATATTTTTTTCTTTTTTTATAAAAAAAACTTTGTATCTACATATGTCCTTCTAGTGATGAACGTAAAAAAAATATTTTAGACCCTTTTCATGAAAAATGTATAAAAAATATTTTTTTCGTTTTTTATAAAAAAAACTTTGTATCTACATATGTCCTTCTAGTGCTGAACGTAAAAAAAATATTTTAGACCCTTTTCATGAAAAATGTATAAAAAATATTTTTTTCGTTTTTTATAAAAAAAACGTTGTATCTACATATGTCCTTCTAGTGCTGAACGTAAAAAAAATATTTTAGACCCTTTTCATGAAAAATGTATAAAAAATATTTTTTTCGTTTTTTATAAAAAAAACGTTGTATCTACATATGTCCTTCTAGTGCTGAACGTAAAAAAAATATTTTAGACCCTTTTCATGAAAAATGTATAAAAAATATTTTTTTCGTTTTTTATTAAAAAAACGTTGTATCTACATATGTCCTTCTAGTGCTGAACGTAAAAAAATATTTTAGACCCTTTTCATGAAAAATTTATAAAAAATATTTTTTTCTTTTTTTATAAAAAAAACTTTGTATCTACATATGTCCTTCTAGTGATGAACGTAAAAAAAATATTTTAGACCCTTTTCATGAAAAATGTATAAAAAATATTTTTTTCGTTTTTTATAAAAAAAACTTTGTATCTACATATGTCCTTCTAGTGCTGAACGTAAAAAAAATATTTTAGACCCTTTTCATGAAAAATGTATAAAAAATATTTTTTTCGTTTTTTATAAAAAAAACGTTGTATCTACATATGTCCTTCTAGTGCTGAACGTAAAAAAAATATTTTAGACCCTTTTCATGAAAAATGTATAAAAAATATTTTTTTCGTTTTTTATAAAAAAAACGTTGTATCTACATATGTCCTTCTAGTGCTGAACGTAAAAAAAATATTTTAGACCCTTTTCATGAAAAATGTATAAAAAATATTTTTTTCGTTTTTTATTAAAAAAACGTTGTATCTACATATGTCATTCTAGTGCTGAACGTAAAAAAAATATTTTAGACCCTTTTCATGAAAAATTTATAAAAATATTTTTTACGTTTTTTATAAAAAAAACTTTGTATCTACATATGTCCTTCTAGTGCTGAACGTAAAAAAAATATTTTAGACCCTTTTCATGAAAAATTTATAAAAAATATTTTGTTAGTTTTTTATTTAAAAAACTTTGTATCTACATATGTCCTTCTAGTGCTGAACGTAAAAAAATATTTTAGACCCTTTTCATGAAAAATTTATAAAAAATATTTTTTTCGTTTTTTATTAAAAAAACTTTGTATCTACATATGTCCTTCTAGTGCTGAACGTAAAAAATATTTTAGACCCTTTTCATGAAAAATTTAGAAAAAATATTTATTTCGTTTTTTATAAAAAAAACTTTGTATCTACATATGTCCTTCTAGTGATGAACGTAAAAAAAATATTTTAGACCCTTTTCATGAAAAATGTATAAAAAATATTTTTTTCGTTTTTTATAAAAAAAACGTTGTATCTACATATGTCCTTCTAGTGCTGAACGTAAAAAAAAATATTTTAGACCCTTTTCATGAAAAATGTATAAAAAATATTTTTTTCGTTTTTTATAAAAAAAAACGTTGTATCTACATGTCCTTCTAGTGCTGAACGTAAAAAAAATATTTTAGACCCTTTTCATGAAAAATTTATAAAAAATATTTTTTTCGTTTTTTATTTAAAAAACGTTGTATCTACATATGTCCTTCTAGTGCTGAACGTAAAAAAAATATTTTAGACCCTTTTCATTAAAAATTTATAAAAAATATTTTTTTCGTTTTTTATAAAAAAAACGTTGTATCTACATATGTCCTTCTAGTGATGAACGTAAAAAAAATATTTTAGACCCTTTTCATTAAAAATGTATAAAAAATATTTTTTTAGTTTTTTATTTAAAAAACTTTTTATCTACATATGTCCTTCTAGTGCTGAACGTAAAAAAATATTTTAGACCCTTTTCATGAAAAATTTATAAAAAATATTTTTTTAGTTTTTTATTAAAAAAACTTTGTATCTACATATGTCCTTCTAGTGCTGAACGTAAAAAAATATTTTAGACCCTTTTCATGAAAAATTTATAAAGAATATTTTTTTCGTTTTTTATAAAAAAAACTTTGTATCTACATATGTCCTTCTAGTGATGAACGTAAAAAAATATTTTAGACCCTTTTCATGAAAAATTTATAAAAAATATTTTTTTCGTTTTTTATAAAAAAAACGTTGTATCTACATATGTCCTTCTAGTGCTGAACGTAAAAAAATATTTTAGACCCTTTTCATGAAAAATTTATAAAAAATATTTTTTTAGTTTTTTATTTAAAAAACTTTGTATCTACATATGTCCTTCTAGTGCTGAACGTAAAAAAATATTTTAGACCCTTTTCATGAAAAATTTATAAAGAATATTTTTTTCGTTTTTTATAAAAAAAACTTTGTATCTACATATGTCCTTCTAGTGATGAACGTAAAAAAATATTTTAGACCCTTTTCATGAAAAATTTATAAAAAATATTTTTTTCGTTTTTTATAAAAAAAACGTTGTATCTACATATGTCCTTCTAGTGCTGAACGTAAAAAAAATATTTTAGACCCTTTTCATTAAAAATGTATAAAAAATATTTTTTTAGTTTTTTATTTAAAAAACTTTGTATCTACATATGTCCTTCTAGTGCTGAACGTAAAAAAATATTTTAGACCCTTTTCATGAAAAATTTATAAAAAATATTTTTTTAGTTTTTTATTTAAAAAACTTTGTATCCACATATGTCCTTCTAGTGCTGAACGTAAAAAAATATTTTAGACCCTTTTCATGAAAAATTTATAAAAAATATTTTTTTCGTTTTTTATAAAAAAAACTTTGTATCTACATATGTCCTTCTAGTGATGAACGTAAAAAAAATATTTTAGACCCTTTTCATGAAAAATGTATAAAAAATATTTTTTTCGTTTTTTATAAAAAAAACTTTGTATCTACATATGTCCTTCTAGTGCTGAACGTAAAAAAAATATTTTAGACCCTTTTCATGAAAAATGTATAAAAAATATTTTTTTCGTTTTTTATAAAAAAAACGTTGTATCTACATATGTCCTTCTAGTGCTGAACGTAAAAAAAATATTTTAGACCCTTTTCATGAAAAATGTATAAAAAATATTTTTTTCGTTTTTTATAAAAAAAACGTTGTATCTACATATGTCCTTCTAGTGCTGAACGTAAAAAAATATTTTAGACCCTTTTCATGAAAAATGTATAAAAAATATTTTTTTCGTTTTTTATAAAAAAAACTTTGTATCTATATATGTCCTTCTAGTGCTGAATGTAAAAAATAATATTTTAGACCCTTTTCATGAAAAATGTATAAAAAATATTTTTTTCGTTTTTTATAAAAAAAATGTTGTATCTACATATGTCCTTCTAGTGCTGAACGTAAAAAAAATATTTTAGACCCTTTTCATGAAAAATGTATAAAAAATAATTTTTTCGTTTTTTATAAAAAAAATGTTGTATCTATATATGTCCTTCTAGTGCTGAACGTAAAAAATAATATTTTAGACCCTTTTCATGAAAAATGTATAAAAAATATTTTTTTCGTTTTTATAAAAAAAATGTTTTATCTACATATGTCCTTCTAGTGCTGAACGTAAAAAAGAATATTTTAGACCCTTTTCATGAAAAATTTATAAAAAATATTTTTTTCGTTTTTTATAAAAAAAAACGTTGTATATACATGTCCTTCTAGTGCTGAACGTAAAAAAAATATTTTAGACCCTTTTCATGAAAAATTTATAAAAAATATTTTTTTCGTTTTTTATTAAAAAGACTTTGTATCTACATATGTCCTTCTAGTGCTGAACGTAAAAAAATATTTTAGACCCTTTTCATGAAAAATTTATAAAAAATATTTTTTTCGTTTTTTATAAAAAAAACTTTGTATCTACATATGTCCTTCTAGTGATGAACGTAAAACAAATATTTTAGACCCTTTTCATGAAAAATGTATAAAAAATATTTTTTTCGTTTTTTATAAAAAAAACGTTGTATCTACATATGTACTTCTAGTGCTGAACGTAAAAAAAATATTTTAGACCCTTTTCATGAAAAATGTATAAAAAATATTTTTTTCGTTTTTTATAAAAAAAAACGTTGTATCTACATGTCCTTCTAGTGCTGAACTTAAAAAAATATTTTAGACCCTTTTCATGAAAAATTTATAAAAAATATTTTTTTCGTTTTTTATTTAAAAAAACGTATCTACATATGTCCTTCTAGTGCTGAACGTAAAAAAATATTTTAGACCCTTTTCATGAAAAATGTATAAAAAATATTTTTTTCGTTTTTTATAAAAAAAAACGTTGTATCTACATGTCCTTCTAGTGCTGAACTTAAAAAAATATTTTAGACCCTTTTCATGAAAAATTTATAAAAAATATTTTTTTCGTTTTTTATTTAAAAAACGTTGTATCTACATATGTCCTTCTAGTGCTGAACGTAAAAAATAATATTTTAGACCCTTTTCATGAAAAATGTATAAAAAATATTTTTTTCGTTTTTTATAAAAAAAACGTTGTATCTACATATGTACTTCTAGTGCTGAACGTAAAAAAAATATTTTAGACCCTTTTCATGAAAAATGTATAAAAAATATTTTTTTCGTTTTTTATAAAAAAAAACGTTGTATCTACATGTCCTTCTAGTGCTGAACGTAAAAAAAATATTTTAGACCCTTTTCATGAAAAATTTATAAAAAATATTTTTTTTGTTTTTTATTTAAAAAACGTTGTATCTACATATGTCATTCTAGTGCTGAACGTAAAAAAAATATTTTAGACCCTTTTCATGAAAAATTTATAAAAAATATTTTTTTCGTTTTTTATAAAAAAAAACGTATCTACATATGTCCTTCTAGTGCTGAACGTAAAAAAAATATTTTAGACCCTTTTCATGAAAAATTTATAAAAAATATTTTTTTCGTTTTTTATTAAAAAAACGTTGTATCTACATATGTCCTTCTAGTGCTGAACGTAAAAAAAATATTTTAGACCCTTTTCATGAAAATTTTATAAAAATTATTTTTTTCGTTTTTTATAAAAAAAACGTTGTATCTACATATGTCCTTCTAGTGCTGAACGTAAAAAAAATATTTTAGACCCTTTTCATTAAAAATTTATAAAAAATATTTTTTTAGTTTTTTATTTAAAAAACTTTGTATCTACATATGTCCTTCTAGTGCTGAACGTAAAAAAAAATTTTAGACCCTTTTCATGAAAAATTTATAAAAAATATTTTTTTAGTTTTTTATTTAAAAAACTTTGTATCTACATATGTCCTTCTAGTGCTGAACGTAAAAAAATATTTTAGACCCTTTTCATGAAAAATTTATAAAAAATATTTTTTTCTTTTTTTATAAAAAAAACTTTGTATCTACATATGTCCTTCTAGTGATGAACGTAAAAAAAATATTTTAGACCCTTTTCATGAAAAATGTATAAAAAATATTTTTTTCGTTTTTTATAAAAAAAACTTTGTATCTACATATGTCCTTCTAGTGCTGAACGTAAAAAAAATATTTTAGACCCTTTTCATGAAAAATGTATAAAAAATATTTTTTTCGTTTTTTATAAAAAAAACGTTGTATCTACATATGTCCTTCTAGTGCTGAACGTAAAAAAAATATTTTAGACCCTTTTCATGAAAAATGTATAAAAAATATTTTTTTCGTTTTTTATTAAAAAAACGTTGTATCTACATATGTCATTCTAGTGCTGAACGTAAAAAAAATATTTTAGACCCTTTTCATGAAAAATTTATAAAAATATTTTTTACGTTTTTTATAAAAAAAACTTTGTATCTACATATGTCCTTCTAGTGCTGAACGTAAAAAAAATATTTTAGACCCTTTTCATGAAAAATTTATAAAAAATATTTTGTTAGTTTTTTATTTAAAAAACTTTGTATCTACATATGTCCTTCTAGTGCTGAACGTAAAAAAATATTTTAGACCCTTTTCATGAAAAATTTATAAAAAATATTTTTTTCGTTTTTTATTAAAAAAACTTTGTATCTACATATGTCCTTCTAGTGCTGAACGTAAAAAATATTTTAGACCCTTTTCATGAAAAATTTAGAAAAAATATTTATTTCGTTTTTTATAAAAAAAACTTTGTATCTACATATGTCCTTCTAGTGATGAACGTAAAAAAAATATTTTAGACCCTTTTCATGAAAAATGTATAAAAAATATTTTTTTCGTTTTTTATAAAAAAAACGTTGTATCTACATATGTCCTTCTAGTGCTGAACGTAAAAAAAATATTTTAGACCCTTTTCATTAAAAATTTATAAAAAATATTTTTTTCGTTTTTTATAAAAAAAACGTTGTATCTACATATGTCCTTCTAGTGATGAACGTAAAAAAAATATTTTAGACCCTTTTCATTAAAAATGTATAAAAAATATTTTTTTAGTTTTTTATTTAAAAAACTTTTTATCTACATATGTCCTTCTAGTGCTGAACGTAAAAAAATATTTTAGACCCTTTTCATGAAAAATTTATAAAAAATATTTTTTTAGTTTTTTATTTAAAAAACTTTGTATCTACATATGTCCTTCTAGTGCTGAACGTAAAAAAATATTTTAGACCCTTTTCATGAAAAATTTATAAAGAATATTTTTTTCGTTTTTTATAAAAAAAACTTTGTATCTACATATGTCCTTCTAGTGATGAACGTAAAAAAATATTTTAGACCCTTTTCATGAAAAATTTATAAAAAATATTTTTTTCGTTTTTTATAAAAAAAACGTTGTATCTACATATGTCCTTCTAGTGCTGAACGTAAAAAAAATATTTTAGACCCTTTTCATTAAAAATTTATAAAAAATATTTTTTTAGTTTTTTATTTAAAAAACTTTGTATCTACATATGTCCTTCTAGTGCTGAACGTAAAAAAATATTTTAGACCCTTTTCATGAAAAATTTATAAAAATTATTTTTTTAGTTTTTTATTTAAAAAACTTTGTATCTACATATGTCCTTCTAGTGCTGAACGTAAAAAAATATTTTAGACCCTTTTCATGAAAAATTTATAAAAAATATTTGTTTCGTTTTTTATAAAAAAAACTTTGTATCTACATATGTCCTTCTAGTGATGAACGTAAAAAAAATATTTTAGACCCTTTTCATGAAAAATGTATAAAAAATATTTTTTTCGTTTTTTATAAAAAAAACGTTGTATCTACATATGTCCTTCTAGTGCTGAACGTAAAAAAAATATTTTAGACCCTTTTCATTAAATATTTATAAAAAATATTTTTTTAGTTTTTTATTTAAAAAACTTTGAATCTACATATGTCCTTCTAGTGCTGAACGTAAAAAAATATTTTAGACCCTTTTCATGAAAAATTTATAAAAAATATTTTTTTCGTTTTTTATAAAAAAAACGTTGTATCTACATATGTCCTTCTAGTGATGAACGTAAAAAAAATATTTTAGACCCTTTTCATGAAAAATGTATAAAAAATATTTTTTTCGTTTTTTATTAAAAAGACTTTGTATCTACATATGTCCTTCTAGTGCTGAATGTAAAAAAATATTTTAGACCCTTTTCATGAAAAATGTATAAAACATATTTTTTTCGTTTTTTATTAAAAAAACTTTGTATCTACATATGTCCTTCTAGTGATGAACGTAAAAAAAATATTTTAGACCCTTTTCATGAAAAATGTATAAAAAATATTTTTTTCGTTTTTTATAAAAAAAACGTTGTATCTACATATGTACTTCTAGTGCTGAACGTAAAAAAAATATTTTAGACCCTTTTCATGAAAAATGTATAAAAAATATTTTTTTCGTTTTTTATAAAAAAAAACGTTGTATCTACATGTCCTTCTAGTGCTGAACTTAAAAAATATTTTAGACCCTTTTCATGAAAAATTTATAAAAAATATTTTTTTCGTTTTTTATTTAAAAAACGTTGTATCTACATATGTCCTTCTAGTGCTGAACGTAAAAAAATATTTTAGACCCTTTTCATGAAAAATGTATAAAAAATATTTTTTTCGTTTTTTATAAAAAAAAACGTTGTATCTACATGTCCTTCTAGTGCTGAACGTTAAAAAAAATATTTTAGACCCTTTTCATGAAAAATTTATAAAAAATATTTTTTTCGTTTAAAAAAAAAAAAACTTTGTATCTATATATGTCCTTCTAGTGCTGAACGTAAAAAAGAATATTTTAGACCCTTTTCATGAAAAATTTATAAAAAATATTTTTTTCGTTTTTTATAAAAAAAAACGTTGTATCTACATGTCCTTCTAGTGCTGAACGTTAAAAAATATATTTTAGACCCTTTTCATGAAAAATTTATAAAAAATATTTTTTTCGTTTTTTATAAAAAAACGTTGTATCTACATATGTCATTCTAGTGCTGAACGTAAAAAAAATATTTTAGACCCTTTTCATGAAAAATTTATAAAAAATATTTTTTTCGTTTTTTATTAAAAAGACTTTGTATCTACATATGTCCTTCTAGTGCTGAATGTAAAAAAATATTTTAGACCCTTTTCATGAAAAATTTATAAAAAATATTTTTTTCGTTTTTTATTAAAAAAACTTTGTATCTATATATGTCCTTCTAGTGCTGAACGTAAAAAATAATATTTTAGACCCTTTTCATGAAAAATTTATAAAAAATATTTTTTTCGTTTTTTATAAAAAAAACGTTGTATCTACATATGTCCTTCTAGTGCTGAACGTAAAAAAAATATTTTAGACCCTTTTCATGAAAAATTTATAAAAAATATTTTTTTCGTTTTTTATTAAAAAAACGTTGTATCTACATATGTCATTCTAGTGCTGAACGTAAAAAAAATATTTTAGACCCTTTTCATGAAAAATTTATAAAAATATTTTTTACGTTTTTTATAAAAAAAACTTTGTATCTACATATGTCCTTCTAGTGCTGAACGTAAAAAAATATTTTAGACCCTTTTCATGAAAAATTTATAAAAAATATTTTTTTCGTTTTTTATAAAAAAAACTTTGTATCTACATATGTCCTTCTAGTGATGAACGTAAAAAAAATATTTTAGACCCTTTTCATGAAAAATGTATAAAAAATATTTTTTTCGTTTTTTATAAAAAAAACGTTGTATCTACATATGTACTTCTAGTGCTGAACGTAAAAAAAATATTTTAGACCCTTTTCATGAAAAATGTATAAAAAATATTTTTTTCGTTTTTTATAAAAAAAAACGTTGTATCTACATGTCCTTCTAGTGCTGAACTTAAAAAATATTTTAGACCCTTTTCATGAAAAATTTATAAAAAATATTTTTTTCGTTTTTTATTTAAAAAACGTTGTATCTACATATGTCCTTCTAGTGCTGAACGTAAAAAAATATTTTAGACCCTTTTCATGAAAAATGTATAAAAAATATTTTTTTCGTTTTTTATAAAAAAAAACGTTGTATCTACATGTCCTTCTAGTGCTGAACGTTAAAAAAAATATTTTAGACCCTTTTCATGAAAAATTTATAAAAAATATTTTTTTCGTTTAAAAAAAAAAAAACTTTGTATCTATATATGTCCTTCTAGTGCTGAACGTAAAAAAGAATATTTTAGACCCTTTTCATGAAAAATTTATAAAAAATATTTTTTTCGTTTTTTATTAAAAAAACGTTGTATCTACATATGTCATTCTAGTGCTGAACGTAAAAAAAATATTTTAGACCCTTTTCATGAAAAATTTATAAAAATATTTTTTACGTTTTTTATAAAAAAAACTTTGTATCTACATATGTCCTTCTAGTGCTGAACGTAAAAAAAATATTTTAGACCCTTTTCATGAAAAATTTATAAAAAATATTTTGTTAGTTTTTTATTTAAAAAACTTTGTATCTACATATGTCCTTCTAGTGCTGAACGTAAAAAAATATTTTAGACCCTTTTCATGAAAAATTTATAAAAAATATTTTTTTCGTTTTTTATTAAAAAAACTTTGTATCTACATATGTCCTTCTAGTGCTGAACGTAAAAAATATTTTAGACCCTTTTCATGAAAAATTTAGAAAAAATATTTATTTCGTTTTTTATAAAAAAAACTTTGTATCTACATATGTCCTTCTAGTGATGAACGTAAAAAAAATATTTTAGACCCTTTTCATGAAAAATGTATAAAAAATATTTTTTTCGTTTTTTATAAAAAAAACGTTGTATCTACATATGTCCTTCTAGTGCTGAACGTAAAAAAAATATTTTAGACCCTTTTCATGAAAAATGTATAAAAAATATTTTTTTCGTTTTTTATAAAAAAAAACGTTGTATCTACATGTCCTTCTAGTGCTGAACGTAAAAAAAATATTTTAGACCCTTTTCATGAAAAATTTATAAAAAATATTTTTTTCGTTTTTTATTTAAAAAACGTTGTATCTACATATGTCCTTCTAGTGCTGAACGTAAAAAAATATTTTAGACCCTTTTCATGAAAAATTTATAAAAAATATTTTTTTCGTTTTTTATAAAAAAACGTTGTATCTACATATGTCATTCTAGTGCTGAACGTAAAAAGAATATTTTAGACCCTTTTCATGAAAAATTTATAAAAAATATTTTTTTCGTTTTTTATTAAAAAGACTTTGTATCTACATGTCCTTCTAGTGCTGAACGTAAAAAAAATATTTTAGACCCTTTTCATGAAAAATTTATAAAAAATATTTTTTTTGTTTTTTATTTAAAAAACGTTGTATCTACATATGTCATTCTAGTGCTGAACGTAAAAAAAATATTTTAGACCCTTTTCATGAAAAATTTATAAAAAATATTTTTTTCGTTTTTTATAAAAAAAAACGTATCTACATATGTCCTTCTAGTGCTGAACGTAAAAAAAATATTTTAGACCCTTTTCATGAAAAATTTATAAAAAATATTTTTTTCGTTTTTTATTAAAAAAACGTTGTATCTACATATGTCCTTCTAGTGCTGAACGTAAAAAAGAATATTTTAGACCCTTTTCATGAAAAATTTATAAAAAATATTTTTTTCGTTTTTTATAAAAAAAAACGTTGTATCTACATGTCCTTCTAGTGCTGAACGTTAAAAAAAATATTTTAGACCCTTTTCATGAAAAATTTATAAAAAATATTTTTTTCGTTTTTTATAAAAAAACGTTGTATCTACATATGTCATTCTAGTGCTGAACGTAAAAAAAATATTTTAGACCCTTTTCATGAAAAATTTATAAAAAATATTTTTTTCGTTTTTTATTAAAAAGACTTTGTATCTACATATGTCCTTCTAGTGCTGAATGTAAAAAAATATTTTAGACCCTTTTCATGAAAAATTTATAAAAAATATTTTTTTCGTTTTTTATTAAAAAAACTTTGTATCTATATATGTCATTCTAGTGCTGAACGTAAAAAATAATATTTTAGACCCTTTTCATGAAAAATTTATAAAAAATATTTTTTTCGTTTTTTATAAAAAAAACGTTGTATCTACATATGTCCTTCTAGTGCTGAACGTAAAAAAAATATTTTAGACCCTTTTCATGAAAAATTTATAAAAAATATTTTTTTCGTTTTTTATTAAAAAAACGTTGTATCTACATATGTCATTCTAGTGCTGAACGTAAAAAAAATATTTTAGACCCTTTTCATGAAAAATTTATAAAAATATTTTTTACGTTTTTTATAAAAAAAACTTTGTATCTACATATGTCCTTCTAGTGCTGAACGTAAAAAAATATTTTAGACCCTTTTCATGAAAAATTTATAAAAAATATTTTTTTCGTTTTTTATAAAAAAACGTTGTATCTACATATGTCATTCTAGTGCTGAACGTAAAAAGAATATTTTAGACCCTTTTCATGAAAAATTTATAAAAAATATTTTTTTCGTTTTTTATTAAAAAGACTTTGTATCTACATGTCCTTCTAGTGCTGAACGTAAAAAAAATATTTTAGACCCTTTTCATGAAAAATTTATAAAAAATATTTTTTTTGTTTTTTATTTAAAAAACGTTGTATCTACATATGTCATTCTAGTGCTGAACGTAAAAAAAATATTTTAGACCCTTTTCATGAAAAATTTATAAAAAATATTTTTTTCGTTTTTTATAAAAAAAAACGTATCTACATATGTCCTTCTAGTGCTGAACGTAAAAAAAATATTTTAGACCCTTTTCATGAAAAATTTATAAAAAATATTTTTTTCGTTTTTTATTAAAAAAACGTTGTATCTACATATGTCCTTCTAGTGCTGAACGTAAAAAAGAATATTTTAGACCCTTTTCATGAAAAATTTATAAAAAATATTTTTTTCGTTTTTTATAAAAAAAAACGTTGTATCTACATGTCCTTCTAGTGCTGAACGTTAAAAAAAATATTTTAGACCCTTTTCATGAAAAATTTATAAAAAATATTTTTTTCGTTTTTTATAAAAAAACGTTGTATCTACATATGTCATTCTAGTGCTGAACGTAAAAAAAATATTTTAGACCCTTTTCATGAAAAATTTATAAAAAATATTTTTTTCGTTTTTTATTAAAAAGACTTTGTATCTACATATGTCCTTCTAGTGCTGAATGTAAAAAAATATTTTAGACCCTTTTCATGAAAAATTTATAAAAAATATTTTTTTCGTTTTTTATTAAAAAAACTTTGTATCTATATATGTCATTCTAGTGCTGAACGTAAAAAATAATATTTTAGACCCTTTTCATGAAAAATTTATAAAAAATATTTTTTTCGTTTTTTATAAAAAAAACGTTGTATCTACATATGTCCTTCTAGTGCTGAACGTAAAAAAAATATTTTAGACCCTTTTCATGAAAAATTTATAAAAAATATTTTTTTCGTTTTTTATTAAAAAAACGTTGTATCTACATATGTCATTCTAGTGCTGAACGTAAAAAAAATATTTTAGACCCTTTTCATGAAAAATTTATAAAAATATTTTTTACGTTTTTTATAAAAAAAACTTTGTATCTACATATGTCCTTCTAGTGCTGAACGTAAAAAAAATATTTTAGACCCTTTTCATGAAAAATTTATAAAAAATATTTTGTTAGTTTTTTATTTAAAAAACTTTGTATCTACATATGTCCTTCTAGTGCTGAACGTAAAAAAATATTTTAGACCCTTTTCATGAAAAATTTATAAAAAATATTTTTTTCGTTTTTTATTAAAAAAACTTTGTATCTACATATGTCCTTCTAGTGCTGAACGTAAAAAATATTTTAGACCCTTTTCATGAAAAATTTAGAAAAAATATTTATTTCGTTTTTTATAAAAAAAACTTTGTATCTACATATGTCCTTCTAGTGATGAACGTAAAAAAAATATTTTAGACCCTTTTCATGAAAAATGTATAAAAAATATTTTTTTCGTTTTTTATAAAAAAAACGTTGTATCTACATATGTCCTTCTAGTGCTGAACGTAAAAAAAATATTTTAGACCCTTTTCATGAAAAATGTATAAAAAATATTTTTTTCGTTTTTTATAAAAAAAAACGTTGTATCTACATGTCCTTCTAGTGCTGAACGTAAAAAAAATATTTTAGACCCTTTTCATGAAAAATTTATAAAAAATATTTTTTTCGTTTTTTATTTAAAAAACGTTGTATCTACATATGTCCTTCTAGTGCTGAACGTAAAAAAAATATTTTAGACCCTTTTCATTAAATATTTATAAAAAATATTTTTTTAGTTTTTTATTTAAAAAACTTTGAATCTACATATGTCCTTCTAGTGCTGAACGTAAAAAAATATTTTAGACCCTTTTCATGAAAAATTTATAAAAAATATTTTTTTCGTTTTTTATAAAAAAAACGTTGTATCTACATATGTCCTTCTAGTGATGAACGTAAAAAAAATATTTTAGACCCTTTTCATGAAAAATGTATAAAAAATATTTTTTTCGTTTTTTATTAAAAAGACTTTGTATCTACATATGTCCTTCTAGTGCTGAATGTAAAAAAATATTTTAGACCCTTTTCATGAAAAATGTATAAAACATATTTTTTTCGTTTTTTATTAAAAAAACTTTGTATCTACATATGTCCTTCTAGTGATGAACGTAAAAAAAATATTTTAGACCCTTTTCATGAAAAATGTATAAAAAATATTTTTTTCGTTTTTTATAAAAAAAACGTTGTATCTACATATGTACTTCTAGTGCTGAACGTAAAAAAAATATTTTAGACCCTTTTCATGAAAAATGTATAAAAAATATTTTTTTCGTTTTTTATAAAAAAAAACGTTGTATCTACATGTCCTTCTAGTGCTGAACTTAAAAAATATTTTAGACCCTTTTCATGAAAAATTTATAAAAAATATTTTTTTCGTTTTTTATTTAAAAAACGTTGTATCTACATATGTCCTTCTAGTGCTGAACGTAAAAAAATATTTTAGACCCTTTTCATGAAAAATGTATAAAAAATATTTTTTTCGTTTTTTATAAAAAAAAACGTTGTATCTACATGTCCTTCTAGTGCTGAACGTTAAAAAAAATATTTTAGACCCTTTTCATGAAAAATTTATAAAAAATATTTTTTTCGTTTAAAAAAAAAAAAACTTTGTATCTATATATGTCCTTCTAGTGCTGAACGTAAAAAAGAATATTTTAGACCCTTTTCATGAAAAATTTATAAAAAATATTTTTTTCGTTTTTTATAAAAAAAAACGTTGTATCTACATGTCCTTCTAGTGCTGAACGTTAAAAAATATATTTTAGACCCTTTTCATGAAAAATTTATAAAAAATATTTTTTTCGTTTTTTATAAAAAAACGTTGTATCTACATATGTCATTCTAGTGCTGAACGTAAAAAAAATATTTTAGACCCTTTTCATGAAAAATTTATAAAAAATATTTTTTTCGTTTTTTATTAAAAAGACTTTGTATCTACATATGTCCTTCTAGTGCTGAATGTAAAAAAATATTTTAGACCCTTTTCATGAAAAATTTATAAAAAATATTTTTTTCGTTTTTTATTAAAAAAACTTTGTATCTATATATGTCCTTCTAGTGCTGAACGTAAAAAATAATATTTTAGACCCTTTTCATGAAAAATTTATAAAAAATATTTTTTTCGTTTTTTATAAAAAAAACGTTGTATCTACATATGTCCTTCTAGTGCTGAACGTAAAAAAAATATTTTAGACCCTTTTCATGAAAAATTTATAAAAAATATTTTTTTCGTTTTTTATTAAAAAAACGTTGTATCTACATATGTCATTCTAGTGCTGAACGTAAAAAAAATATTTTAGACCCTTTTCATGAAAAATTTATAAAAATATTTTTTACGTTTTTTATAAAAAAAACTTTGTATCTACATATGTCCTTCTAGTGCTGAACGTAAAAAAATATTTTAGACCCTTTTCATGAAAAATTTATAAAAAATATTTTTTTCGTTTTTTATAAAAAAAACTTTGTATCTACATATGTCCTTCTAGTGATGAACGTAAAAAAAATATTTTAGACCCTTTTCATGAAAAATGTATAAAAAATATTTTTTTCGTTTTTTATAAAAAAAACGTTGTATCTACATATGTACTTCTAGTGCTGAACGTAAAAAAAATATTTTAGACCCTTTTCATGAAAAATGTATAAAAAATATTTTTTTCGTTTTTTATAAAAAAAAACGTTGTATCTACATGTCCTTCTAGTGCTGAACTTAAAAAATATTTTAGACCCTTTTCATGAAAAATTTATAAAAAATATTTTTTTCGTTTTTTATTTAAAAAACGTTGTATCTACATATGTCCTTCTAGTGCTGAACGTAAAAAAATATTTTAGACCCTTTTCATGAAAAATGTATAAAAAATATTTTTTTCGTTTTTTATAAAAAAAAACGTTGTATCTACATGTCCTTCTAGTGCTGAACGTTAAAAAAAATATTTTAGACCCTTTTCATGAAAAATTTATAAAAAATATTTTTTTCGTTTAAAAAAAAAAAAACTTTGTATCTATATATGTCCTTCTAGTGCTGAACGTAAAAAAGAATATTTTAGACCCTTTTCATGAAAAATTTATAAAAAATATTTTTTTCGTTTTTTATTAAAAAAACGTTGTATCTACATATGTCATTCTAGTGCTGAACGTAAAAAAAATATTTTAGACCCTTTTCATGAAAAATTTATAAAAATATTTTTTACGTTTTTTATAAAAAAAACTTTGTATCTACATATGTCCTTCTAGTGCTGAACGTAAAAAAAATATTTTAGACCCTTTTCATGAAAAATTTATAAAAAATATTTTGTTAGTTTTTTATTTAAAAAACTTTGTATCTACATATGTCCTTCTAGTGCTGAACGTAAAAAAATATTTTAGACCCTTTTCATGAAAAATTTATAAAAAATATTTTTTTCGTTTTTTATTAAAAAAACTTTGTATCTACATATGTCCTTCTAGTGCTGAACGTAAAAAATATTTTAGACCCTTTTCATGAAAAATTTAGAAAAAATATTTATTTCGTTTTTTATAAAAAAAACTTTGTATCTACATATGTCCTTCTAGTGATGAACGTAAAAAAAATATTTTAGACCCTTTTCATGAAAAATGTATAAAAAATATTTTTTTCGTTTTTTATAAAAAAAACGTTGTATCTACATATGTCCTTCTAGTGCTGAACGTAAAAAAAATATTTTAGACCCTTTTCATGAAAAATGTATAAAAAATATTTTTTTCGTTTTTTATAAAAAAAAACGTTGTATCTACATGTCCTTCTAGTGCTGAACGTAAAAAAAATATTTTAGACCCTTTTCATGAAAAATTTATAAAAAATATTTTTTTCGTTTTTTATTTAAAAAACGTTGTATCTACATATGTCCTTCTAGTGCTGAACGTAAAAAAATATTTTAGACCCTTTTCATGAAAAATTTATAAAAAATATTTTTTTCGTTTTTTATAAAAAAACGTTGTATCTACATATGTCATTCTAGTGCTGAACGTAAAAAGAATATTTTAGACCCTTTTCATGAAAAATTTATAAAAAATATTTTTTTCGTTTTTTATTAAAAAGACTTTGTATCTACATGTCCTTCTAGTGCTGAACGTAAAAAAAATATTTTAGACCCTTTTCATGAAAAATTTATAAAAAATATTTTTTTTGTTTTTTATTTAAAAAACGTTGTATCTACATATGTCATTCTAGTGCTGAACGTAAAAAAAATATTTTAGACCCTTTTCATGAAAAATTTATAAAAAATATTTTTTTCGTTTTTTATAAAAAAAAACGTATCTACATATGTCCTTCTAGTGCTGAACGTAAAAAAAATATTTTAGACCCTTTTCATGAAAAATTTATAAAAAATATTTTTTTCGTTTTTTATTAAAAAAACGTTGTATCTACATATGTCCTTCTAGTGCTGAACGTAAAAAAGAATATTTTAGACCCTTTTCATGAAAAATTTATAAAAAATATTTTTTTCGTTTTTTATAAAAAAAAACGTTGTATCTACATGTCCTTCTAGTGCTGAACGTTAAAAAAAATATTTTAGACCCTTTTCATGAAAAATTTATAAAAAATATTTTTTTCGTTTTTTATAAAAAAACGTTGTATCTACATATGTCATTCTAGTGCTGAACGTAAAAAAAATATTTTAGACCCTTTTCATGAAAAATTTATAAAAAATATTTTTTTCGTTTTTTATTAAAAAGACTTTGTATCTACATATGTCCTTCTAGTGCTGAATGTAAAAAAATATTTTAGACCCTTTTCATGAAAAATTTATAAAAAATATTTTTTTCGTTTTTTATTAAAAAAACTTTGTATCTATATATGTCATTCTAGTGCTGAACGTAAAAAATAATATTTTAGACCCTTTTCATGAAAAATTTATAAAAAATATTTTTTTCGTTTTTTATAAAAAAAACGTTGTATCTACATATGTCCTTCTAGTGCTGAACGTAAAAAAAATATTTTAGACCCTTTTCATGAAAAATTTATAAAAAATATTTTTTTCGTTTTTTATTAAAAAAACGTTGTATCTACATATGTCATTCTAGTGCTGAACGTAAAAAAAATATTTTAGACCCTTTTCATGAAAAATTTATAAAAATATTTTTTACGTTTTTTATAAAAAAAACTTTGTATCTACATATGTCCTTCTAGTGCTGAACGTAAAAAAATATTTTAGACCCTTTTCATGAAAAATTTATAAAAAATATTTTTTTCGTTTTTTATAAAAAAACGTTGTATCTACATATGTCATTCTAGTGCTGAACGTAAAAAGAATATTTTAGACCCTTTTCATGAAAAATTTATAAAAAATATTTTTTTCGTTTTTTATTAAAAAGACTTTGTATCTACATGTCCTTCTAGTGCTGAACGTAAAAAAAATATTTTAGACCCTTTTCATGAAAAATTTATAAAAAATATTTTTTTTGTTTTTTATTTAAAAAACGTTGTATCTACATATGTCATTCTAGTGCTGAACGTAAAAAAAATATTTTAGACCCTTTTCATGAAAAATTTATAAAAAATATTTTTTTCGTTTTTTATAAAAAAAAACGTATCTACATATGTCCTTCTAGTGCTGAACGTAAAAAAAATATTTTAGACCCTTTTCATGAAAAATTTATAAAAAATATTTTTTTCGTTTTTTATTAAAAAAACGTTGTATCTACATATGTCCTTCTAGTGCTGAACGTAAAAAAGAATATTTTAGACCCTTTTCATGAAAAATTTATAAAAAATATTTTTTTCGTTTTTTATAAAAAAAAACGTTGTATCTACATGTCCTTCTAGTGCTGAACGTTAAAAAAAATATTTTAGACCCTTTTCATGAAAAATTTATAAAAAATATTTTTTTCGTTTTTTATAAAAAAACGTTGTATCTACATATGTCATTCTAGTGCTGAACGTAAAAAAAATATTTTAGACCCTTTTCATGAAAAATTTATAAAAAATATTTTTTTCGTTTTTTATTAAAAAGACTTTGTATCTACATATGTCCTTCTAGTGCTGAATGTAAAAAAATATTTTAGACCCTTTTCATGAAAAATTTATAAAAAATATTTTTTTCGTTTTTTATTAAAAAAACTTTGTATCTATATATGTCATTCTAGTGCTGAACGTAAAAAATAATATTTTAGACCCTTTTCATGAAAAATTTATAAAAAATATTTTTTTCGTTTTTTATAAAAAAAACGTTGTATCTACATATGTCCTTCTAGTGCTGAACGTAAAAAAAATATTTTAGACCCTTTTCATGAAAAATTTATAAAAAATATTTTTTTCGTTTTTTATTAAAAAAACGTTGTATCTACATATGTCATTCTAGTGCTGAACGTAAAAAAAATATTTTAGACCCTTTTCATGAAAAATTTATAAAAATATTTTTTACGTTTTTTATAAAAAAAACTTTGTATCTACATATGTCCTTCTAGTGCTGAACGTAAAAAAAATATTTTAGACCCTTTTCATGAAAAATTTATAAAAAATATTTTGTTAGTTTTTTATTTAAAAAACTTTGTATCTACATATGTCCTTCTAGTGCTGAACGTAAAAAAATATTTTAGACCCTTTTCATGAAAAATTTATAAAAAATATTTTTTTCGTTTTTTATTAAAAAAACTTTGTATCTACATATGTCCTTCTAGTGCTGAACGTAAAAAATATTTTAGACCCTTTTCATGAAAAATTTAGAAAAAATATTTATTTCGTTTTTTATAAAAAAAACTTTGTATCTACATATGTCCTTCTAGTGATGAACGTAAAAAAAATATTTTAGACCCTTTTCATGAAAAATGTATAAAAAATATTTTTTTCGTTTTTTATAAAAAAAACGTTGTATCTACATATGTCCTTCTAGTGCTGAACGTAAAAAAAATATTTTAGACCCTTTTCATGAAAAATGTATAAAAAATATTTTTTTCGTTTTTTATAAAAAAAAACGTTGTATCTACATGTCCTTCTAGTGCTGAACGTAAAAAAAATATTTTAGACCCTTTTCATGAAAAATTTATAAAAAATATTTTTTTCGTTTTTTATTTAAAAAACGTTGTATCTACATATGTCCTTCTAGTGCTGAACGTAAAAAAATATTTTAGACCCTTTTCATGAAAAATTTATAAAAAATATTTTTTTCGTTTTTTATAAAAAAACGTTGTATCTACATATGTCATTCTAGTGCTGAACGTAAAAAGAATATTTTAGACCCTTTTCATGAAAAATTTATAAAAAATATTTTTTTCGTTTTTTATTAAAAAGACTTTGTATCTACATGTCCTTCTAGTGCTGAACGTAAAAAAAATATTTTAGACCCTTTTCATGAAAAATTTATAAAAAATATTTTTTTTGTTTTTTATTTAAAAAACGTTGTATCTACATATGTCATTCTAGTGCTGAACGTAAAAAAAATATTTTAGACCCTTTTCATGAAAAATTTATAAAAAATATTTTTTTCGTTTTTTATAAAAAAAAACGTATCTACATATGTCCTTCTAGTGCTGAACGTAAAAAAAATATTTTAGACCCTTTTCATGAAAAATTTATAAAAAATATTTTTTTCGTTTTTTATTAAAAAAACGTTGTATCTACATATGTCCTTCTAGTGCTGAACGTAAAAAAAATATTTTAGACCCTTTTCATGAAAATTTTATAAAAATTATTTTTTTCGTTTTTTATAAAAAAAACGTTGTATCTACATATGTCCTTCTAGTGCTGAACGTAAAAAAAATATTTTAGACCCTTTTCATTAAAAATGTATAAAAAATATTTTTTTAGTTTTTTATTTAAAAAACTTTGTATCTACATATGTCCTTCTAGTGCTGAACGTAAAAAAATATTTTAGACCCTTTTCATGAAAAATTTATAAAAAATATTTTTTTAGTTTTTTATTTAAAAAACTTTGTATCCACATATGTCCTTCTAGTGCTGAACGTAAAAAAATATTTTAGACCCTTTTCATGAAAAATTTATAAAAAATATTTTTTTCGTTTTTTATAAAAAAAACTTTGTATCTACATATGTCCTTCTAGTGATGAACGTAAAAAAAATATTTTAGACCCTTTTCATGAAAAATGTATAAAAAATATTTTTTTCGTTTTTTATAAAAAAAACTTTGTATCTACATATGTCCTTCTAGTGCTGAACGTAAAAAAAATATTTTAGACCCTTTTCATGAAAAATGTATAAAAAATATTTTTTTCGTTTTTTATAAAAAAAACGTTGTATCTACATATGTC
Organism: Coregonus lavaretus; assembly: GCF_964263955.1. Lineage (NCBI taxonomy): Eukaryota > Metazoa > Chordata > Actinopteri > Salmoniformes > Salmonidae > Coregonus > Coregonus lavaretus. The sequence goes on from NW_028162617.1 coordinate 54,953, forward strand.
CTTCTAGTGCTGAACGTAAAAAAAATATTTTAGACCCTTTTCATGAAAAATGTATAAAAAATATTTTTTTCGTTTTTTATAAAAAAAACGTTGTATCTACATATGTCCTTCTAGTGCTGAACGTAAAAAAATATTTTAGACCCTTTTCATGAAAAATGTATAAAAAATATTTTTTTCGTTTTTTATAAAAAAAACTTTGTATCTATATATGTCCTTCTAGTGCTGAATGTAAAAAATAATATTTTAGACCCTTTTCATGAAAAATGTATAAAAAATATTTTTTTCGTTTTTTATAAAAAAAATGTTGTATCTACATATGTCCTTCTAGTGCTGAACGTAAAAAAAATATTTTAGACCCTTTTCATGAAAAATGTATAAAAAATAATTTTTTCGTTTTTTATAAAAAAAATGTTGTATCTATATATGTCCTTCTAGTGCTGAACGTAAAAAATAATATTTTAGACCCTTTTCATGAAAAATGTATAAAAAATATTTTTTTCGTTTTTATAAAAAAAATGTTTTATCTACATATGTCCTTCTAGTGCTGAACGTAAAAAAGAATATTTTAGACCCTTTTCATGAAAAATTTAAAAAAAATATTTTTTTCGTTTTTTATAAAAAAACGTTGTATCTACATATGTCATTCTAGTGCTGAACGTAAAAAAAATATTTTAGACCCTTTTCATGAAAAATTTATAAAAAATATTTTTTTCGTTTTTTATTAAAAAGACTTTGTATCTACATATGTCCTTCTAGTGCTGAATGTAAAAAAATATTTTAGACCCTTTTCATGAAAAATGTATAAAAAATATTTTTTTCGTTTTTTATTAAAAAAACTTTGTATCTACATATGTCCTTCTAGTGCTGAACGTAAAAAAATATTTTAGACCCTTTTCATGAAAAATTTATAAAAAATATTTTTTTCGTTTTTTATAAAAAAAACTTTGTATCTACATATGTCCTTCTAGTGATGAACGTAAAACAAATATTTTAGACCCTTTTCATGAAAAATGTATAAAAAATATTTTTTTCGTTTTTTATAAAAAAAACGTTGTATCTACATATGTACTTCTAGTGCTGAACGTAAAAAAAATATTTTAGACCCTTTTCATGAAAAATGTATAAAAAATATTTTTTTCGTTTTTTATAAAAAAAAACGTTGTATCTACATGTCCTTCTAGTGCTGAACTTAAAAAAATATTTTAGACCCTTTTCATGAAAAATTTATAAAAAATATTTTTTTCGTTTTTTATTTAAAAAAACGTTGTATCTACATATGTCCTTCTAGTGCTGAACGTAAAAAAATATTTTAGACCCTTTTCATGAAAAATGTATAAAAAATATTTTTTTCGTTTTTTATAAAAAAAAACGTTGTATCTACATGTCCTTCTAGTGCTGAACTTAAAAAAATATTTTAGACCCTTTTCATGAAAAATTTATAAAAAATATTTTTTTCGTTTTTTATTTAAAAAAACGTTGTATCTACATATGTCCTTCTAGTGCTGAACGTAAAAAAATATTTTAGACCCTTTTCATGAAAAATTTATAAAAAATATTTTTTTCGTTTTTTATAAAAAAAACTTTGTATCTACATATGTCCTTCTAGTGATGAACGTAAAACAAATATTTTAGACCCTTTTCATGAAAAATGTATAAAAAATATTTTTTTCGTTTTTTATAAAAAAAACGTTGTATCTACATATGTACTTCTAGTGCTGAACGTAAAAAAAATATTTTAGACCCTTTTCATGAAAAATGTATAAAAAATATTTTTTTCGTTTTTTATAAAAAAAAACGTTGTATCTACATGTCCTTCTAGTGCTGAACTTAAAAAAATATTTTAGACCCTTTTCATGAAAAATTTATAAAAAATATTTTTTTCGTTTTTTATTTAAAAAATGTTGTATCTACATATGTCCTTCTAGTGCTGAACGTAAAAAAATATTTTAGACCCTTTTCATGAAAAATGTATAAAAAATATTTTTTTCGTTTTTTATAAAAAAAAACGTTGTATCTACATGTCCTTCTAGTGCTGAACTTAAAAAAATATTTTAGACCCTTTTCATGAAAAATTTATAAAAAATATTTTTTTCGTTTTTTATTTAAAAAACGTTGTATCTACATATGTCCTTCTAGTGCTGAACGTAAAAAATAATATTTTAGACCCTTTTCATGAAAAATGTATAAAAAATATTTTTTTCGTTTTTTATAAAAAAAACGTTGTATCTACATATGTACTTCTAGTGCTGAACGTAAAAAAAATATTTTAGACCCTTTTCATGAAAAATGTATAAAAAATATTTTTTTCGTTTTTTATAAAAAAAAACGTTGTATCTACATGTCCTTCTAGTGCTGAACGTAAAAAAAATATTTTAGACCCTTTTCATGAAAAATTTATAAAAAATATTTTTTTTGTTTTTTATTTAAAAAACGTTGTATCTACATATGTCATTCTAGTGCTGAACGTAAAAAAAATATTTTAGACCCTTTTCATGAAAAATTTATAAAAAATATTTTTTTCGTTTTTTATAAAAAAAAACGTATCTACATATGTCCTTCTAGTGCTGAACGTAAAAAAAATATTTTAGACCCTTTTCATGAAAAATTTATAAAAAATATTTTTTTCGTTTTTTATTAAAAAAACGTTGTATCTACATATGTCCTTCTAGTGCTGAACGTAAAAAAAATATTTTAGACCCTTTTCATGAAAATTTTATAAAAATTATTTTTTTCGTTTTTTATAAAAAAAACGTTGTATCTACATATGTCCTTCTAGTGCTGAACGTAAAAAAAATATTTTAGACCCTTTTCATTAAAAATTTATAAAAAATATTTTTTTAGTTTTTTATTTAAAAAACTTTGTATCTACATATGTCCTTCTAGTGCTGAACGTAAAAAAATATTTTAGACCCTTTTCATGAAAAATTTATAAAAAATATTTTTTTAGTTTTTTATTTAAAAAACTTTGTATCTACATATGTCCTTCTAGTGCTGAACGTAAAAAAATATTTTAGACCCTTTTCATGAAAAATTTATAAAAAATATTTTTTTCGTTTTTTATAAAAAAAACTTTGTATCTACATATGTCCTTCTAGTGATGAACGTAAAAAAAATATTTTAGACCCTTTTCATGAAAAATGTATAAAAAATATTTTTTTCGTTTTTTATAAAAAAAACTTTGTATCTACATATGTCCTTCTAGTGCTGAACGTAAAAAAAATATTTTAGACCCTTTTCATGAAAAATGTATAAAAAATATTTTTTTCGTTTTTTATAAAAAAAACGTTGTATCTACATATGTCCTTCTAGTGCTGAACGTAAAAAAAATATTTTAGACCCTTTTCATGAAAAATGTATAAAAAATATTTTTTTCGTTTTTTATAAAAAAAACGTTGTATCTACATATGTCCTTCTAGTGCTGAACGTAAAAAAAATATTTTAGACCCTTTTCATGAAAAATGTATAAAAAATATTTTTTTCGTTTTTTATTAAAAAAACGTTGTATCTACATATGTCATTCTAGTGCTGAACGTAAAAAAAATATTTTAGACCCTTTTCATGAAAAATTTATAAAAATATTTTTTACGTTTTTTATAAAAAAAACTTTGTATCTACATATGTCCTTCTAGTGCTGAACGTAAAAAAAATATTTTAGACCCTTTTCATGAAAAATTTATAAAAAATATTTTGTTAGTTTTTTATTTAAAAAACTTTGTATCTACATATGTCCTTCTAGTGCTGAACGTAAAAAAATATTTTAGATCCTTTTCATGAAAAATTTATAAAAAATATTTTTTTCGTTTTTTATTAAAAAAACTTTGTATCTACATATGTCCTTCTAGTGCTGAACGTAAAAAATATTTTAGACCCTTTTCATGAAAAATTTAGAAAAAATATTTATTTCGTTTTTTATAAAAAAAACTTTGTATCTACATATGTCCTTCTAGTGATGAACGTAAAAAAAATATTTTAGACCCTTTTCATGAAAAATGTATAAAAAATATTTTTTTCGTTTTTTATAAAAAAAACGTTGTATCTACATATGTCCTTCTAGTGCTGAACGTAAAAAAAATATTTTAGACCCTTTTCATGAAAAATGTATAAAAAATATTTTTTTCGTTTTTTATAAAAAAAAACGTTGTATCTACATGTCCTTCTAGTGCTGAACGTAAAAAAAATATTTTAGACCCTTTTCATGAAAAATTTATAAAAAATATTTTTTTCGTTTTTTATTTAAAAAACGTTGTATCTACATATGTCCTTCTAGTGCTGAACGTAAAAAAAATATTTTAGACCCTTTTCATTAAAAATTTATAAAAAATATTTTTTTCGTTTTTTATAAAAAAAACGTTGTATCTACATATGTCCTTCTAGTGATGAACGTAAAAAAAATATTTTAGACCCTTTTCATTAAAAATGTATAAAAAATATTTTTTTAGTTTTTTATTTAAAAAACTTTTTATCTACATATGTCCTTCTAGTGCTGAACGTAAAAAAATATTTTAGACCCTTTTCATGAAAAATTTATAAAAAATATTTTTTTAGTTTTTTATTTAAAAAACTTTGTATCTACATATGTCCTTCTAGTGCTGAACGTAAAAAAATATTTTAGACCCTTTTCATGAAAAATTTATAAAGAATATTTTTTTCGTTTTTTATAAAAAAAACTTTGTATCTACATATGTCCTTCTAGTGATGAACGTAAAAAAAATATTTTAGACCCTTTTCATGAAAAATGTATAAAAAATATTTTTTTCGTTTTTTATAAAAAAAACTTTGTATCTACATATGTCCTTCTAGTGCTGAACGTAAAAAAAATATTTTAGACCCTTTTCATGAAAAATGTATAAAAAATATTTTTTTCGTTTTTTATAAAAAAAACGTTGTATCTACATATGTCCTTCTAGTGCTGAACGTAAAAAAAATATTTTAGACCCTTTTCATGAAAAATGTATAAAAAATATTTTTTTCGTTTTTTATAAAAAAAACGTTGTATCTACATATGTCCTTCTAGTGCTGAACGTAAAAAAAATATTTTAGACCCTTTTCATGAAAAATGTATAAAAAATATTTTTTTCGTTTTTTATAAAAAAAACGTTGTATCTACATATGTCCTTCTAGTGCTGAACGTAAAAAAATATTTTAGACCCTTTTCATGAAAAATGTATAAAAAATATTTTTTTCGTTTTTTATAAAAAAAACTTTGTATCTATATATGTCCTTCTAGTGCTGAATGTAAAAAATAATATTTTAGACCCTTTTCATGAAAAATGTATAAAAAATATTTTTTTCGTTTTTTATAAAAAAAATGTTGTATCTACATATGTCCTTCTAGTGCTGAACGTAAAAAAAATATTTTAGACCCTTTTCATGAAAAATGTATAAAAAATAATTTTTTCGTTTTTTATAAAAAAAATGTTGTATCTATATATGTCCTTCTAGTGCTGAACGTAAAAAATAATATTTTAGACCCTTTTCATGAAAAATGTATAAAAAATATTTTTTTCGTTTTTATAAAAAAAATGTTTTATCTACATATGTCCTTCTAGTGCTGAACGTAAAAAAGAATATTTTAGACCCTTTTCATGAAAAATTTATAAAAAATATTTTTTTCGTTTTTTATAAAAAAAAACGTTGTATATACATGTCCTTCTAGTGCTGAACGTAAAAAAAATATTTTAGACCCTTTTCATGAAAAATTTATAAAAAATATTTTTTTCGTTTTTTATAAAAAAACGTTGTATCTACATATGTCATTCTAGTGCTGAACGTAAAAAAAATATTTTAGACCCTTTTCATGAAAAATTTATAAAAAATATTTTTTTCGTTTTTTATTAAAAAGACTTTGTATCTACATATGTCCTTCTAGTGCTGAATGTAAAAAAATATTTTAGACCCTTTTCATGAAAAATGTATAAAAAATATTTTTTTCGTTTTTTATTAAAAAAACTTTGTATCTACATATGTCCTTCTAGTGCTGAACGTAAAAAAATATTTTAGACCCTTTTCATGAAAAATTTATAAAAAATATTTTTTTCGTTTTTTATAAAAAAAACTTTGTATCTACATATGTCCTTCTAGTGATGAACGTAAAACAAATATTTTAGACCCTTTTCATGAAAAATGTATAAAAAATATTTTTTTCGTTTTTTATAAAAAAAACGTTGTATCTACATATGTACTTCTAGTGCTGAACGTAAAAAAAATATTTTAGACCCTTTTCATGAAAAATGTATAAAAAATATTTTTTTCGTTTTTTATAAAAAAAAACGTTGTATCTACATGTCCTTCTAGTGCTGAACTTAAAAAAATATTTTAGACCCTTTTCATGAAAAATTTATAAAAAATATTTTTTTCGTTTTTTATTTAAAAAAACGTTGTATCTACATATGTCCTTCTAGTGCTGAACGTAAAAAAATATTTTAGACCCTTTTCATGAAAAATGTATAAAAAATATTTTTTTCGTTTTTTATAAAAAAAAACGTTGTATCTACATGTCCTTCTAGTGCTGAACTTAAAAAAATATTTTAGACCCTTTTCATGAAAAATTTATAAAAAATATTTTTTTCGTTTTTCATTTAAAAAAACGTTGTATCTACATATGTCCTTCTAGTGCTGAACGTAAAAAAATATTTTAGACCCTTTTCATGAAAAATTTATAAAAAATATTTTTTTCGTTTTTTATAAAAAAAACTTTGTATCTACATATGTCCTTCTAGTGATGAACGTAAAACAAATATTTTAGACCCTTTTCATGAAAAATGTATAAAAAATATTTTTTTCGTTTTTTATAAAAAAAACGTTGTATCTACATATGTACTTCTAGTGCTGAACGTAAAAAAAATATTTTAGACCCTTTTCATGAAAAATGTATAAAAAATATTTTTTTCGTTTTTTATAAAAAAAAACGTTGTATCTACATGTCCTTCTAGTGCTGAACTTAAAAAAATATTTTAGACCCTTTTCATGAAAAATTTATAAAAAATATTTTTTTCGTTTTTTATTTAAAAAACGTTGTATCTACATATGTCCTTCTAGTGCTGAACGTAAAAAATAATATTTTAGACCCTTTTCATGAAAAATGTATAAAAAATATTTTTTTCGTTTTTTATAAAAAAAACGTTGTATCTACATATGTACTTCTAGTGCTGAACGTAAAAAAAATATTTTAGACCCTTTTCATGAAAAATGTATAAAAAATATTTTTTTCGTTTTTTATAAAAAAAAACGTTGTATCTACATGTCCTTCTAGTGCTGAACGTAAAAAAAATATTTTAGACCCTTTTCATGAAAAATTTATAAAAAATATTTTTTTTGTTTTTTATTTAAAAAACGTTGTATCTACATATGTCATTCTAGTGCTGAACGTAAAAAAAATATTTTAGACCCTTTTCATGAAAAATTTATAAAAAATATTTTTTTCGTTTTTTATAAAAAAAAACGTATCTACATATGTCCTTCTAGTGCTGAACGTAAAAAAAATATTTTAGACCCTTTTCATGAAAAATTTATAAAAAATATTTTTTTCGTTTTTTATTAAAAAAACGTTGTATCTACATATGTCCTTCTAGTGCTGAACGTAAAAAAAATATTTTAGACCCTTTTCATGAAAATTTTATAAAAATTATTTTTTTCGTTTTTTATAAAAAAAACGTTGTATCTACATATGTCCTTCTAGTGCTGAACGTAAAAAAAATATTTTAGACCCTTTTCATTAAAAATTTATAAAAAATATTTTTTTAGTTTTTTATTTAAAAAACTTTGTATCTACATATGTCCTTCTAGTGCTGAACGTAAAAAAATATTTTAGACCCTTTTCATGAAAAATTTATAAAAAATATTTTTTTAGTTTTTTATTTAAAAAACTTTGTATCTACATATGTCCTTCTAGTGCTGAACGTAAAAAAATATTTTAGACCCTTTTCATGAAAAATTTATAAAAAATATTTTTTTCTTTTTTTATAAAAAAAACTTTGTATCTACATATGTCCTTCTAGTGATGAACGTAAAAAAAATATTTTAGACCCTTTTCATGAAAAATGTATAAAAAATATTTTTTTCGTTTTTTATAAAAAAAACTTTGTATCTACATATGTCCTTCTAGTGCTGAACGTAAAAAAAATATTTTAGACCCTTTTCATGAAAAATGTATAAAAAATATTTTTTTCGTTTTTTATAAAAAAAACGTTGTATCTACATATGTCCTTCTAGTGCTGAACGTAAAAAAAATATTTTAGACCCTTTTCATGAAAAATGTATAAAAAATATTTTTTTCGTTTTTTATAAAAAAAACGTTGTATCTACATATGTCCTTCTAGTGCTGAACGTAAAAAAAATATTTTAGACCCTTTTCATGAAAAATGTATAAAAAATATTTTTTTCGTTTTTTATTAAAAAAACGTTGTATCTACATATGTCATTCTAGTGCTGAACGTAAAAAAAATATTTTAGACCCTTTTCATGAAAAATTTATAAAAATATTTTTTACGTTTTTTATAAAAAAAACTTTGTATCTACATATGTCCTTCTAGTGCTGAACGTAAAAAAAATATTTTAGACCCTTTTCATGAAAAATTTATAAAAAATATTTTGTTAGTTTTTTATTTAAAAAACTTTGTATCTACATATGTCCTTCTAGTGCTGAACGTAAAAAAATATTTTAGACCCTTTTCATGAAAAATTTATAAAAAATATTTTTTTCGTTTTTTATTAAAAAAACTTTGTATCTACATATGTCCTTCTAGTGCTGAACGTAAAAAATATTTTAGACCCTTTTCATGAAAAATTTAGAAAAAATATTTATTTCGTTTTTTATAAAAAAAACTTTGTATCTACATATGTCCTTCTAGTGATGAACGTAAAAAAAATATTTTAGACCCTTTTCATGAAAAATGTATAAAAAATATTTTTTTCGTTTTTTATAAAAAAAACGTTGTATCTACATATGTCCTTCTAGTGCTGAACGTAAAAAAAATATTTTAGACCCTTTTCATGAAAAATGTATAAAAAATATTTTTTTCGTTTTTTATAAAAAAAAACGTTGTATCTACATGTCCTTCTAGTGCTGAACGTAAAAAAAATATTTTAGACCCTTTTCATGAAAAATTTATAAAAAATATTTTTTTCGTTTTTTATTTAAAAAACGTTGTATCTACATATGTCCTTCTAGTGCTGAACGTAAAAAAAATATTTTAGACCCTTTTCATTAAAAATTTATAAAAAATATTTTTTTCGTTTTTTATAAAAAAAACGTTGTATCTACATATGTCCTTCTAGTGATGAACGTAAAAAAAATATTTTAGACCCTTTTCATTAAAAATGTATAAAAAATATTTTTTTAGTTTTTTATTTAAAAAACTTTTTATCTACATATGTCCTTCTAGTGCTGAACGTAAAAAAATATTTTAGACCCTTTTCATGAAAAATTTATAAAAAATATTTTTTTAGTTTTTTATTTAAAAAACTTTGTATCTACATATGTCCTTCTAGTGCTGAACGTAAAAAAATATTTTAGACCCTTTTCATGAAAAATTTATAAAGAATATTTTTTTCGTTTTTTATAAAAAAAACGTTGTATCTACATATGTCCTTCTAGTGCTGAACGTAAAAAAAATATTTTAGACCCTTTTCATTAAAAATTTATAAAAAATATTTTTTTAGTTTTTTATTTAAAAAACTTTGTATCTACATATGTCCTTCTAGTGCTGAACGTAAAAAAATATTTTAGACCCTTTTCATGAAAAATTTATAAAAATTATTTTTTTAGTTTTTTATTTAAAAAACTTTGTATCTACATATGTCCTTCTAGTGCTGAACGTAAAAAAATATTTTAGACCCTTTTCATGAAAAATGTATAAAAAATATTTTTTTCGTTTTTTATAAAAAAAACGTTGTATCTACATATGTCCTTCTAGTGCTGAACGTAAAAAAAATATTTTAGACCCTTTTCATTAAATATTTATAAAAAATATTTTTTTAGTTTTTTATTTAAAAAACTTTGAATCTACATATGTCCTTCTAGTGCTGAACGTAAAAAAATATTTTAGACCCTTTTCATGAAAAATTTATAAAAAATATTTTTTTCGTTTTTTATAAAAAAAATGTTGTATCTACATATGTCCTTCTAGTGATGAACGTAAAAAAAATATTTTAGACCCTTTTCATGAAAAATTTATAAAAAATATTTTTTTCGTTTTTTATTAAAAAGACTTTGTATCTACATATGTCCTTCTAGTGCTGAATGTAAAAAAATATTTTAGACCCTTTTCATGAAAAATGTATAAAACATATTTTTTTCGTTTTTTATTAAAAAAACTTTGTATCTACATATGTCCTTCTAGTGATGAACGTAAAAAAAATATTTTAGACCCTTTTCATGAAAAATGTATAAAAAATATTTTTTTCGTTTTTTATAAAAAAAACGTTGTATCTACATATGTACTTCTAGTGCTGAACGTAAAAAAAATATTTTAGACCCTTTTCATGAAAAATGTATAAAAAATATTTTTTTCGTTTTTTATAAAAAAAAACGTTGTATCTACATGTCCTTCTAGTGCTGAACTTAAAAAATATTTTAGACCCTTTTCATGAAAAATTTATAAAAAATATTTTTTTCGTTTTTTATTTAAAAAACGTTGTATCTACATATGTCCTTCTAGTGCTGAACGTAAAAAAATATTTTAGACCCTTTTCATGAAAAATGTATAAAAAATATTTTTTTCGTTTTTTATAAAAAAAAACGTTGTATCTACATGTCCTTCTAGTGCTGAACGTTAAAAAAAATATTTTAGACCCTTTTCATGAAAAATTTATAAAAAATATTTTTTTCGTTTAAAAAAAAAAAAACTTTGTATCTATATATGTCCTTCTAGTGCTGAACGTAAAAAAGAATATTTTAGACCCTTTTCATGAAAAATTTATAAAAAATATTTTTTTCGTTTTTTATAAAAAAAAACGTTGTATCTACATGTCCTTCTAGTGCTGAACGTTAAAAAAAATATTTTAGACCCTTTTCATGAAAAATTTATAAAAAATATTTTTTTCGTTTTTTATAAAAAAACGTTGTATCTACATATGTCATTCTAGTGCTGAACGTAAAAAAAATATTTTAGACCCTTTTCATGAAAAATTTATAAAAAATATTTTTTTCGTTTTTTATTAAAAAGACTTTGTATCTACATATGTCCTTCTAGTGCTGAATGTAAAAAAATATTTTAGACCCTTTTCATGAAAAATTTATAAAAAATATTTTTTTCGTTTTTTATTAAAAAAACTTTGTATCTATATATGTCCTTCTAGTGCTGAACGTAAAAAATAATATTTTAGACCCTTTTCATGAAAAATTTATAAAAAATATTTTTTTCGTTTTTTATAAAAAAAACGTTGTATCTACATATGTCCTTCTAGTGCTGAACGTAAAAAAAATATTTTAGACCCTTTTCATGAAAAATTTATAAAAAATATTTTTTTCGTTTTTTATTAAAAAAACGTTGTATCTACATATGTCATTCTAGTGCTGAACGTAAAAAAAATATTTTAGACCCTTTTCATGAAAAATTTATAAAAATATTTTTTACGTTTTTTATAAAAAAAACTTTGTATCTACATATGTCCTTCTAGTGCTGAACGTAAAAAAATATTTGAGACCCTTTTCATGAAAAATTTATAAAAAATATTTTTTTCGTTTTTTATAAAAAAAACTTTGTATCTACATATGTCCTTCTAGTGATGAACGTAAAAAAAATATTTTAGACCCTTTTCATGAAAAATGTATAAAAAATATTTTTTTCGTTTTTTATAAAAAAAACGTTGTATCTACATATGTACTTCTAGTGCTGAACGTAAAAAAAATATTTTAGACCCTTTTCATGAAAAATGTATAAAAAATATTTTTTTCGTTTTTTATAAAAAAAAACGTTGTATCTACATGTCCTTCTAGTGCTGAACTTAAAAAATATTTTAGACCCTTTTCATGAAAAATTTATAAAAAATATTTTTTTCGTTTTTTATTTAAAAAACGTTGTATCTACATATGTCCTTCTAGTGCTGAACGTAAAAAAATATTTTAGACCCTTTTCATGAAAAATGTATAAAAAATATTTTTTTCGTTTTTTATAAAAAAAAACGTTGTATCTACATGTCCTTCTAGTGCTGAACGTTAAAAAAAATATTTTAGACCCTTTTCATGAAAAATTTATAAAAAATATTTTTTTCGTTTAAAAAAAAAAAAACTTTGTATCTATATATGTCCTTCTAGTGCTGAACGTAAAAAAGAATATTTTAGACCCTTTTCATGAAAAATTTATAAAAAATATTTTTTTCGTTTTTTATAAAAAAAAACGTTGTATCTACATGTCCTTCTAGTGCTGAACGTTAAAAAAAATATTTTAGACCCTTTTCATGAAAAATTTATAAAAAATATTTTTTTCGTTTTTTATAAAAAAACGTTGTATCTACATATGTCATTCTAGTGCTGAACGTAAAAAAAATATTTTAGACCCTTTTCATGAAAAATTTATAAAAAATATTTTTTTCGTTTTTTATTAAAAAGACTTTGTATCTACATATGTCCTTCTAGTGCTGAATGTAAAAAAATATTTTAGACCCTTTTCATGAAAAATTTATAAAAAATATTTTTTTCGTTTTTTATTAAAAAAACTTTGTATCTATATATGTCATTCTAGTGCTGAACGTAAAAAATAATATTTTAGACCCTTTTCATGAAAAATTTATAAAAAATATTTTTTTCGTTTTTTATAAAAAAAACGTTGTATCTACATATGTCCTTCTAGTGCTGAACGTAAAAAAAATATTTTAGACCCTTTTCATGAAAAATTTATAAAAAATATTTTTTTCGTTTTTTATTAAAAAAACGTTGTATCTACATATGTCATTCTAGTGCTGAACGTAAAAAAAATATTTTAGACCCTTTTCATGAAAAATTTATAAAAAATATTTTGTTAGTTTTTTATTTAAAAAACTTTGTATCTACATATGTCCTTCTAGTGCTGAACGTAAAAAAATATTTTAGACCCTTTTCATGAAAAATTTATAAAAAATATTTTTTTCGTTTTTTATAAAAAAAACGTTGTATCTACATATGTCCTTCTAGTGCTGAACGTAAAAAAAATATTTTAGACCCTTTTCATGAAAAATTTATAAAAAATATTTTTTTCGTTTTTTATTAAAAAAACGTTGTATCTACATATGTCATTCTAGTGCTGAACGTAAAAAAAATATTTTAGACCCTTTTCATGAAAAATTTATAAAAATATTTTTTACGTTTTTTATAAAAAAAACTTTGTATCTACATATGTCCTTCTAGTGCTGAACGTAAAAAAAATATTTTAGACCCTTTTCATGAAAAATTTATAAAAAATATTTTGTTAGTTTTTTATTTAAAAAACTTTGTATCTACATATGTCCTTCTAGTGCTGAACGTAAAAAAATATTTTAGACCCTTTTCATGAAAAATTTATAAAAAATATTTTTTTCGTTTTTTATAAAAAAAACGTTGTATCTACATATGTCCTTCTAGTGCTGAACGTAAAAAAAATATTTTAGACCCTTTTCATGAAAAATGTATAAAAAATATTTTTTTCGTTTTTTATAAAAAAAAACGTTGTATCTACATGTCCTTCTAGTGCTGAACGTAAAAAAAATATTTTAGACCCTTTTCATGAAAAATTTATAAAAAATATTTTTTTCGTTTTTTATTTAAAAAACGTTGTATCTACATATGTCCTTCTAGTGCTGAACGTAAAAAAAATATTTTAGACCCTTTTCATTAAAAATTTATAAAAAATATTTTTTTCGTTTTTTATAAAAAAAACGTTGTATCTACATATGTCCTTCTAGTGATGAACGTAAAAAAAATATTTTAGACCCTTTTCATTAAAAATGTATAAAAAATATTTTTTTAGTTTTTTATTTAAAAAACTTTTTATCTACATATGTCCTTCTAGTGCTGAACGTAAAAAAATATTTTAGACCCTTTTCATGAAAAATTTATAAAAAATATTTTTTTAGTTTTTTATTTAAAAAACTTTGTATCTACATATGTCCTTCTAGTGCTGAACGTAAAAAAATATTTTAGACCCTTTTCATGAAAAATTTATAAAGAATATTTTTTTCGTTTTTTATAAAAAAAACTTTGTATCTACATATGTCCTTCTAGTGATGAACGTAAAAAAATATTTTAGACCCTTTTCATGAAAAATTTATAAAAAATATTTTTTTCGTTTTTTATAAAAAAAACGTTGTATCTACATATGTCCTTCTAGTGCTGAACGTAAAAAAAATATTTTAGACCCTTTTCATTAAAAATTTATAAAAAATATTTTTTTAGTTTTTTATTTAAAAAACTTTGTATCTACATATGTCCTTCTAGTGCTGAACGTAAAAAAATATTTTAGACCCTTTTCATGAAAAATTTATAAAAATTATTTTTTTAGTTTTTTATTTAAAAAACTTTGTATCTACATATGTCCTTCTAGTGCTGAACGTAAAAAAATATTTTAGACCCTTTTCATGAAAAATTTATAAAAAATATTTGTTTCGTTTTTTATAAAAAAAACTTTGTATCTACATATGTCCTTCTAGTGATGAACGTAAAAAAAATATTTTAGACCCTTTTCATGAAAAATTTATAAAAAATATTTTTTTAGTTTTTTATTTAAAAAACTTTGTATCTACATATGTCCTTCTAGTGCTGAACGTAAAAAAATATTTTAGACCCTTTTCATGAAAAATTTATAAAGAATATTTTTTTCGTTTTTTATAAAAAAAACTTTGTATCTACATATGTCCTTCTAGTGATGAACGTAAAAAAATATTTTAGACCCTTTTCATGAAATATTTATAAAAAATATTTTTTTCGTTTTTTATAAAAAAAACGTTGTATCTACATATGTCCTTCTAGTGCTGAACGTAAAAAAAATATTTTAGACCCTTTTCATTAAAAATTTATAAAAAATATTTTTTTAGTTTTTTATTTAAAAAACTTTGTATCTACATATGTCCTTCTAGTGCTGAACGTAAAAAAATATTTTAGACCCTTTTCATGAAAAATTTATAAAAATTATTTTTTTAGTTTTTTATTTAAAAAACTTTGTATCTACATATGTCCTTCTAGTGCTGAACGTAAAAAAATATTTTAGACCCTTTTCATGAAAAATGTATAAAAAATATTTTTTTCGTTTTTTATAAAAAAAACGTTGTATCTACATATGTCCTTCTAGTGCTGAACGTAAAAAAAATATTTTAGACCCTTTTCATTAAATATTTATAAAAAATATTTTTTTAGTTTTTTATTTAAAAAACTTTGAATCTACATATGTCCTTCTAGTGCTGAACGTAAAAAAATATTTTAGACCCTTTTCATGAAAAATTTATAAAAAATATTTTTTTCGTTTTTTATAAAAAAAACGTTGTATCTACATATGTCCTTCTAGTGATGAACGTAAAAAAAATATTTTAGACCCTTTTCATGAAAAATTTATAAAAAATATTTTTTTCGTTTTTTATTAAAAAGACTTTGTATCTACATATGTCCTTCTAGTGCTGAATGTAAAAAAATATTTTAGACCCTTTTCATGAAAAATGTATAAAACATATTTTTTTCGTTTTTTATTAAAAAAACTTTGTATCTACATATGTCCTTCTAGTGATGAACGTAAAAAAAATATTTTAGACCCTTTTCATGAAAAATGTATAAAAAATATTTTTTTCGTTTTTTATAAAAAAAACGTTGTATCTACATATGTACTTCTAGTGCTGAACGTAAAAAAAATATTTTAGACCCTTTTCATGAAAAATGTATAAAAAATATTTTTTTCGTTTTTTATAAAAAAAAACGTTGTATCTACATGTCCTTCTAGTGCTGAACTTAAAAAATATTTTAGACCCTTTTCATGAAAAATTTATAAAAAATATTTTTTTCGTTTTTTATTTAAAAAACGTTGTATCTACATATGTCCTTCTAGTGCTGAACGTAAAAAAATATTTTAGACCCTTTTCATGAAAAATGTATAAAAAATATTTTTTTCGTTTTTTATAAAAAAAAACGTTGTATCTACATGTCCTTCTAGTGCTGAACGTTAAAAAAAATATTTTAGACCCTTTTCATGAAAAATTTATAAAAAATATTTTTTTCGTTTAAAAAAAAAAAAACTTTGTATCTATATATGTCCTTCTAGTGCTGAACGTAAAAAAGAATATTTTAGACCCTTTTCATGAAAAATTTATAAAAAATATTTTTTTCGTTTTTTATAAAAAAAAACGTTGTATCTACATGTCCTTCTAGTGCTGAACGTTAAAAAAAATATTTTAGACCCTTTTCATGAAAAATTTATAAAAAATATTTTTTTCGTTTTTTATAAAAAAACGTTGTATCTACATATGTCATTCTAGTGCTGAACGTAAAAAAAATATTTTAGACCCTTTTCATGAAAAATTTATAAAAAATATTTTTTTCGTTTTTTATTAAAAAGACTTTGTATCTACATATGTCCTTCTAGTGCTGAATGTAAAAAAATATTTTAGACCCTTTTCATGAAAAATTTATAAAAAATATTTTTTTCGTTTTTTATTAAAAAAACTTTGTATCTATATATGTCATTCTAGTGCTGAACGTAAAAAATAATATTTTAGACCCTTTTCATGAAAAATTTATAAAAAATATTTTTTTCGTTTTTTATAAAAAAAACGTTGTATCTACATATGTCCTTCTAGTGCTGAACGTAAAAAAAATATTTTAGACCCTTTTCATGAAAAATTTATAAAAAATATTTTTTTCGTTTTTTATTAAAAAAACGTTGTATCTACATATGTCATTCTAGTGCTGAACGTAAAAAAAATATTTTAGACCCTTTTCATGAAAAATTTATAAAAAATATTTTGTTAGTTTTTTATTTAAAAAACTTTGTATCTACATATGTCCTTCTAGTGCTGAACGTAAAAAAATATTTTAGACCCTTTTCATGAAAAATTTATAAAAAATATTTTTTTCGTTTTTTATAAAAAAAACGTTGTATCTACATATGTCCTTCTAGTGCTGAACGTAAAAAAAATATTTTAGACCCTTTTCATGAAAAATTTATAAAAAATATTTTTTTCGTTTTTTATTAAAAAAACGTTGTATCTACATATGTCATTCTAGTGCTGAACGTAAAAAAAATATTTTAGACCCTTTTCATGAAAAATTTATAAAAATATTTTTTACGTTTTTTATAAAAAAAACTTTGTATCTACATATGTCCTTCTAGTGCTGAACGTAAAAAAAATATTTTAGACCCTTTTCATGAAAAATTTATAAAAAATATTTTGTTAGTTTTTTATTTAAAAAACTTTGTATCTACATATGTCCTTCTAGTGCTGAACGTAAAAAAATATTTTAGACCCTTTTCATGAAAAATTTATAAAAAATATTTTTTTCGTTTTTTATAAAAAAAACGTTGTATCTACATATGTCCTTCTAGTGCTGAACGTAAAAAAAATATTTTAGACCCTTTTCATGAAAAATGTATAAAAAATATTTTTTTCGTTTTTTATAAAAAAAAACGTTGTATCTACATGTCCTTCTAGTGCTGAACGTAAAAAAAATATTTTAGACCCTTTTCATGAAAAATTTATAAAAAATATTTTTTTCGTTTTTTATTTAAAAAACGTTGTATCTACATATGTCCTTCTAGTGCTGAACGTAAAAAAAATATTTTAGACCCTTTTCATTAAAAATTTATAAAAAATATTTTTTTCGTTTTTTATAAAAAAAACGTTGTATCTACATATGTCCTTCTAGTGATGAACGTAAAAAAAATATTTTAGACCCTTTTCATTAAAAATGTATAAAAAATATTTTTTTAGTTTTTTATTTAAAAAACTTTTTATCTACATATGTCCTTCTAGTGCTGAACGTAAAAAAATATTTTAGACCCTTTTCATGAAAAATTTATAAAAAATATTTTTTTAGTTTTTTATTTAAAAAACTTTGTATCTACATATGTCCTTCTAGTGCTGAACGTAAAAAAATATTTTAGACCCTTTTCATGAAAAATTTATAAAGAATATTTTTTTCGTTTTTTATAAAAAAAACTTTGTATCTACATATGTCCTTCTAGTGATGAACGTAAAAAAATATTTTAGACCCTTTTCATGAAAAATTTATAAAAAATATTTTTTTCGTTTTTTATAAAAAAAACGTTGTATCTACATATGTCCTTCTAGTGCTGAACGTAAAAAAAATATTTTAGACCCTTTTCATTAAAAATTTATAAAAAATATTTTTTTAGTTTTTTATTTAAAAAACTTTGTATCTACATATGTCCTTCTAGTGCTGAACGTAAAAAAATATTTTAGACCCTTTTCATGAAAAATTTATAAAAATTATTTTTTTAGTTTTTTATTTAAAAAACTTTGTATCTACATATGTCCTTCTAGTGCTGAACGTAAAAAAATATTTTAGACCCTTTTCATGAAAAATTTATAAAAAATATTTGTTTCGTTTTTTATAAAAAAAACTTTGTATCTACATATGTCCTTCTAGTGATGAACGTAAAAAAAATATTTTAGACCCTTTTCATGAAAAATTTATAAAAAATATTTTTTTAGTTTTTTATTTAAAAAACTTTGTATCTACATATGTCCTTCTAGTGCTGAACGTAAAAAAATATTTTAGACCCTTTTCATGAAAAATTTATAAAGAATATTTTTTTCGTTTTTTATAAAAAAAACTTTGTATCTACATATGTCCTTCTAGTGATGAACGTAAAAAAATATTTTAGACCCTTTTCATGAAATATTTATAAAAAATATTTTTTTCGTTTTTTATAAAAAAAACGTTGTATCTACATATGTCCTTCTAGTGCTGAACGTAAAAAAAATATTTTAGACCCTTTTCATTAAAAATTTATAAAAAATATTTTTTTAGTTTTTTATTTAAAAAACTTTGTATCTACATATGTCCTTCTAGTGCTGAACGTAAAAAAATATTTTAGACCCTTTTCATGAAAAATTTATAAAAATTATTTTTTTAGTTTTTTATTTAAAAAACTTTGTATCTACATATGTCCTTCTAGTGCTGAACGTAAAAAAATATTTTAGACCCTTTTCATGAAAAATGTATAAAAAATATTTTTTTCGTTTTTTATAAAAAAAACGTTGTATCTACATATGTCCTTCTAGTGCTGAACGTAAAAAAAATATTTTAGACCCTTTTCATTAAATATTTATAAAAAATATTTTTTTAGTTTTTTATTTAAAAAACTTTGAATCTACATATGTCCTTCTAGTGCTGAACGTAAAAAAATATTTTAGACCCTTTTCATGAAAAATTTATAAAAAATATTTTTTTCGTTTTTTATAAAAAAAACGTTGTATCTACATATGTCCTTCTAGTGATGAACGTAAAAAAAATATTTTAGACCCTTTTCATGAAAAATTTATAAAAAATATTTTTTTCGTTTTTTATTAAAAAGACTTTGTATCTACATATGTCCTTCTAGTGCTGAATGTAAAAAAATATTTTAGACCCTTTTCATGAAAAATGTATAAAACATATTTTTTTCGTTTTTTATTAAAAAAACTTTGTATCTACATATGTCCTTCTAGTGATGAACGTAAAAAAAATATTTTAGACCCTTTTCATGAAAAATGTATAAAAAATATTTTTTTCGTTTTTTATAAAAAAAACGTTGTATCTACATATGTACTTCTAGTGCTGAACGTAAAAAAAATATTTTAGACCCTTTTCATGAAAAATGTATAAAAAATATTTTTTTCGTTTTTTATAAAAAAAAACGTTGTATCTACATGTCCTTCTAGTGCTGAACTTAAAAAATATTTTAGACCCTTTTCATGAAAAATTTATAAAAAATATTTTTTTCGTTTTTTATTTAAAAAACGTTGTATCTACATATGTCCTTCTAGTGCTGAACGTAAAAAAATATTTTAGACCCTTTTCATGAAAAATGTATAAAAAATATTTTTTTCGTTTTTTATAAAAAAAAACGTTGTATCTACATGTCCTTCTAGTGCTGAACGTTAAAAAAAATATTTTAGACCCTTTTCATTAAAAATTTATAAAAAATATTTTTTTAGTTTTTTATTTAAAAAACTTTGTATCTACATATGTCCTTCTAGTGCTGAACGTAAAAAAATATTTTAGACCCTTTTCATGAAAAATTTATAAAAAATATTTTTTTAGTTTTTTATTTAAAAAACTTTGTATCTACATATGTCCTTCTAGTGCTGAACGTAAAAAAATATTTTAGACCCTTTTCATGAAAAATTTATAAAAAATATTTTTTTCTTTTTTTATAAAAAAAACTTTGTATCTACATATGTCCTTCTAGTGATGAACGTAAAAAAAATATTTTAGACCCTTTTCATGAAAAATGTATAAAAAATATTTTTTTCGTTTTTTATAAAAAAAACTTTGTATCTACATATGTCCTTCTAGTGCTGAACGTAAAAAAAATATTTTAGACCCTTTTCATGAAAAATGTATAAAAAATATTTTTTTCGTTTTTTATAAAAAAAACGTTGTATCTACATATGTCCTTCTAGTGCTGAACGTAAAAAAAATATTTTAGACCCTTTTCATGAAAAATGTATAAAAAATATTTTTTTCGTTTTTTATAAAAAAAACGTTGTATCTACATATGTCCTTCTAGTGCTGAACGTAAAAAAAATATTTTAGACCCTTTTCATGAAAAATGTATAAAAAATATTTTTTTCGTTTTTTATAAAAAAAACTTTGTATCTATATATGTCCTTCTAGTGCTGAACGTAAAAAATAATATTTTAGACCCTTTTCATGAAAAATGTATAAAAAATATTTTTTTCGTTTTTTATAAAAAAAATGTTGTATCTACATATGTCCTTCTAGTGCTGAACGTAAAAAAAATATTTTAGACCCTTTTCATGAAAAATGTATAAAAAATAATTTTTTCGTTTTTTATAAAAAAAATGTTGTATCTATATATGTCCTTCTAGTGCTGAACGTAAAAAATAATATTTTAGACCCTTTTCATGAAAAATGTATAAAAAATATTTTTTTCGTTTTTTATAAAAAAAATGTTTTATCTACATATGTCCTTCTAGTGCTGAACGTAAAAAAAATATTTTAGACCCTTTTCATGAAAAATTTATAAAAAATATTTTTTTCGTTTAAAAAAAAAAAAACTTTGTATCTATATATGTCCTTCTAGTGCTGAACGTAAAAAAGAATATTTTAGACCCTTTTCATGAAAAATTTATAAAAAATATTTTTTTCGTTTTTTATAAAAAAAACGTTGTATCTACATATGTCCTTCTAGTGCTGAACGTAAAAAAAATAATTTAGACCCTTTTCATGAAAAATTTAGAAAAAATATTTATTTCGTTTTTTATAAAAAAAACTTTGTATCTACATATGTCCTTCTAGTGATGAACGTAAAAAAAATATTTTAGACCCTTTTCATGAAAAATGTATAAAAAATATTTTTTTCGTTTTTTATAAAAAAAACGTTGTATCTACATATGTCCTTCTAGTGCTGAACGTAAAAAAAATATTTTAGACCCTTTTCATGAAAAATGTATAAAAAATATTTTTTTCGTTTTTTATAAAAAAAAACGTTGTATCTACATGTCCTTCTAGTGCTGAACGTAAAAAAAATATTTTAGACCCTTTTCATGAAAAATTTATAAAAAATATTTTTTTCGTTTTTTATTTAAAAAACGTTGTATCTACATATGTCCTTCTAGTGCTGAACGTAAAAAAAATATTTTAGACCCTTTTCATTAAAAATTTATAAAAAATATTTTTTTCGTTTTTTATAAAAAAAACGTTGTATCTACATATGTCCTTCTAGTGATGAACGTAAAAAAAATATTTTAGACCCTTTTCATTAAAAATGTATAAAAAATATTTTTTTAGTTTTTTATTTAAAAAACTTTGTATCTACATATGTCCTTCTAGTGCTGAACGTAAAAAAATATTTTAGACCCTTTTCATGAAAAATTTATAAAAAATATTTTTTTAGTTTTTTATTTAAAAAACTTTGTATCCACATATGTCCTTCTAGTGCTGAACGTAAAAAAATATTTTAGACCCTTTTCATGAAAAATTTATAAAAAATATTTTTTTCGTTTTTTATAAAAAAAACTTTGTATCTACATATGTCCTTCTAGTGATGAACGTAAAAAAAATATTTTAGACCCTTTTCATGAAAAATGTATAAAAAATATTTTTTTCGTTTTTTATAAAAAAAACTTTGTATCTACATATGTCCTTCTAGTGCTGAACGTAAAAAAAATATTTTAGACCCTTTTCATGAAAAATGTATAAAAAATATTTTTTTCGTTTTTTATAAAAAAAACGTTGTATCTACATATGTCCTTCTAGTGCTGAACGTAAAAAAAATATTTTAGACCCTTTTCATGAAAAATGTATAAAAAATATTTTTTTCGTTTTTTATAAAAAAAACGTTGTATCTACATATGTCCTTCTAGTGCTGAACGTAAAAAAATATTTTAGACCCTTTTCATGAAAAATGTATAAAAAATATTTTTTTCGTTTTTTATAAAAAAAACTTTGTATCTATATATGTCCTTCTAGTGCTGAATGTAAAAAATAATATTTTAGACCCTTTTCATGAAAAATGTATAAAAAATATTTTTTTCGTTTTTTATAAAAAAAATGTTGTATCTACATATGTCCTTCTAGTGCTGAACGTAAAAAAAATATTTTAGACCCTTTTCATGAAAAATGTATAAAAAATAATTTTTTCGTTTTTTATAAAAAAAATGTTGTATCTATATATGTCCTTCTAGTGCTGAACGTAAAAAATAATATTTTAGACCCTTTTCATGAAAAATGTATAAAAAATATTTTTTTCGTTTTTATAAAAAAAATGTTTTATCTACATATGTCCTTCTAGTGCTGAACGTAAAAAAGAATATTTTAGACCCTTTTCATGAAAAATTTATAAAAAATATTTTTTTCGTTTTTTATAAAAAAAAACGTTGTATATACATGTCCTTCTAGTGCTGAACGTAAAAAAAATATTTTAGACCCTTTTCATGAAAAATTTATAAAAAATATTTTTTTCGTTTTTTATTAAAAAGACTTTGTATCTACATATGTCCTTCTAGTGCTGAACGTAAAAAAATATTTTAGACCCTTTTCATGAAAAATTTATAAAAAATATTTTTTTCGTTTTTTATAAAAAAAACTTTGTATCTACATATGTCCTTCTAGTGATGAACGTAAAACAAATATTTTAGACCCTTTTCATGAAAAATGTATAAAAAATATTTTTTTCGTTTTTTATAAAAAAAACGTTGTATCTACATATGTACTTCTAGTGCTGAACGTAAAAAAAATATTTTAGACCCTTTTCATGAAAAATGTATAAAAAATATTTTTTTCGTTTTTTATAAAAAAAAACGTTGTATCTACATGTCCTTCTAGTGCTGAACTTAAAAAAATATTTTAGACCCTTTTCATGAAAAATTTATAAAAAATATTTTTTTCGTTTTTTATTTAAAAAAACGTTGTATCTACATATGTCCTTCTAGTGCTGAACGTAAAAAAATATTTTAGACCCTTTTCATGAAAAATGTATAAAAAATATTTTTTTCGTTTTTTATAAAAAAAAACGTTGTATCTACATGTCCTTCTAGTGCTGAACTTAAAAAAATATTTTAGACCCTTTTCATGAAAAATTTATAAAAAATATTTTTTTCGTTTTTTATTTAAAAAACGTTGTATCTACATATGTCCTTCTAGTGCTGAACGTAAAAAATAATATTTTAGACCCTTTTCATGAAAAATGTATAAAAAATATTTTTTTCGTTTTTTATAAAAAAAACGTTGTATCTACATATGTACTTCTAGTGCTGAACGTAAAAAAAATATTTTAGACCCTTTTCATGAAAAATGTATAAAAAATATTTTTTTCGTTTTTTATAAAAAAAAACGTTGTATCTACATGTCCTTCTAGTGCTGAACGTAAAAAAAATATTTTAGACCCTTTTCATGAAAAATTTATAAAAAATATTTTTTTTGTTTTTTATTTAAAAAACGTTGTATCTACATATGTCATTCTAGTGCTGAACGTAAAAAAAATATTTTAGACCCTTTTCATGAAAAATTTATAAAAAATATTTTTTTCGTTTTTTATAAAAAAAAACGTATCTACATATGTCCTTCTAGTGCTGAACGTAAAAAAAATATTTTAGACCCTTTTCATGAAAAATTTATAAAAAATATTTTTTTCGTTTTTTATTAAAAAAACGTTGTATCTACATATGTCCTTCTAGTGCTGAACGTAAAAAAAATATTTTAGACCCTTTTCATGAAAATTTTATAAAAATTATTTTTTTCGTTTTTTATAAAAAAAACGTTGTATCTACATATGTCCTTCTAGTGCTGAACGTAAAAAAAATATTTTAGACCCTTTTCATTAAAAATTTATAAAAAATATTTTTTTAGTTTTTTATTTAAAAAACTTTGTATCTACATATGTCCTTCTAGTGCTGAACGTAAAAAAATATTTTAGACCCTTTTCATGAAAAATTTATAAAAAATATTTTTTTAGTTTTTTATTTAAAAAACTTTGTATCTACATATGTCCTTCTAGTGCTGAACGTAAAAAAATATTTTAGACCCTTTTCATGAAAAATTTATAAAAATATTTTTTTCTTTTTTTATAAAAAAAACTTTGTATCTACATATGTCCTTCTAGTGATGAACGTAAAAAAAATATTTTAGACCCTTTTCATGAAAAATGTATAAAAAATATTTTTTTCGTTTTTTATAAAAAAAACTTTGTATCTACATATGTCCTTCTAGTGCTGAACGTAAAAAAAATATTTTAGACCCTTTTCATGAAAAATGTATAAAAAATATTTTTTTCGTTTTTTATAAAAAAAACGTTGTATCTACATATGTCCTTCTAGTGCTGAACGTAAAAAAAATATTTTAGACCCTTTTCATGAAAAATGTATAAAAAATATTTTTTTCGTTTTTTATTAAAAAAACGTTGTATCTACATATGTCATTCTAGTGCTGAACGTAAAAAAAATATTTTAGACCCTTTTCATGAAAAATTTATAAAAATATTTTTTACGTTTTTTATAAAAAAAACTTTGTATCTACATATGTCCTTCTAGTGCTGAACGTAAAAAAAATATTTTAGACCCTTTTCATGAAAAATTTATAAAAAATATTTTGTTAGTTTTTTATTTAAAAAACTTTGTATCTACATATGTCCTTCTAGTGCTGAACGTAAAAAAATATTTTAGACCCTTTTCATGAAAAATTTATAAAAAATATTTTTTTCGTTTTTTATTTAAAAAACTTTGTATCTACATATGTCCTTCTAGTGCTGAACGTAAAAAATATTTTAGACCCTTTTCATGAAAAATTTAGAAAAAATATTTATTTCGTTTTTTATAAAAAAAACTTTGTATCTACATATGTCCTTCTAGTGATGAACGTAAAAAAAATATTTTAGACCCTTTTCATGAAAAATGTATAAAAAATATTTTTTTCGTTTTTTATAAAAAAAACGTTGTATCTACATATGTCCTTCTAGTGCTGAACGTAAAAAAAAATATTTTAGACCCTTTTCATGAAAAATGTATAAAAAATATTTTTTTCGTTTTTTATAAAAAAAAACGTTGTATCTACATGTCCTTCTAGTGCTGAACGTAAAAAAAATATTTTAGACCCTTTTCATGAAAAATTTATAAAAAATATTTTTTTCGTTTTTTATTTAAAAAACGTTGTATCTACATATGTCCTTCTAGTGCTGAACGTAAAAAAAATATTTTAGACCCTTTTCATTAAAAATTTATAAAAAATATTTTTTTCGTTTTTTATAAAAAAAACGTTGTATCTACATATGTCCTTCTAGTGATGAACGTAAAAAAAATATTTTAGACCCTTTTCATTAAAAATGTATAAAAAATATTTTTTTAGTTTTTTATTTAAAAAACTTTTTATCTACATATGTCCTTCTAGTGCTGAACGTAAAAAAATATTTTAGACCCTTTTCATGAAAAATTTATAAAAAATATTTTTTTAGTTTTTTATTTAAAAAACTTTGTATCTACATATGTCCTTCTAGTGCTGAACGTAAAAAAATATTTTAGACCCTTTTCATGAAAAATTTATAAAGAATATTTTTTTCGTTTTTTATAAAAAAAACTTTGTATCTACATATGTCCTTCTAGTGATGAACGTAAAAAAATATTTTAGACCCTTTTCATGAAAAATTTATAAAAAATATTTTTTTCGTTTTTTATAAAAAAAACGTTGTATCTACATATGTCCTTCTAGTGCTGAACGTAAAAAAAATATTTTAGACCCTTTTCATTAAAAATTTATAAAAAATATTTTTTTAGTTTTTTATTTAAAAAACTTTGTATCTACATATGTCCTTCTAGTGCTGAACGTAAAAAAATATTTTAGACCCTTTTCATGAAAAATTTATAAAAATTATTTTTTTAGTTTTTTATTTAAAAAACTTTGTATCTACATATGTCCTTCTAGTGCTGAACGTAAAAAAATATTTTAGACCCTTTTCATGAAAAATTTATAAAAAATATTTGTTTCGTTTTTTATAAAAAAAACTTTGTATCTACATATGTCCTTCTAGTGATGAACGTAAAAAAAATATTTTAGACCCTTTTCATGAAAAATGTATAAAAAATATTTTTTTCGTTTTTTATAAAAAAAACGTTGTATCTACATATGTCCTTCTAGTGCTGAACGTAAAAAAAATATTTTAGACCCTTTTCATTAAATATTTATAAAAAATATTTTTTTAGTTTTTTATTTAAAAAACTTTGAATCTACATATGTCCTTCTAGTGCTGAACGTAAAAAAATATTTTAGACCCTTTTCATGAAAAATTTATAAAAAATATTTTTTTCGTTTTTTATAAAAAAAACGTTGTATCTACATATGTCCTTCTAGTGATGAACGTAAAAAAAATATTTTAGACCCTTTTCATGAAAAATGTATAAAAAATATTTTTTTCGTTTTTTATTAAAAAGACTTTGTATCTACATATGTCCTTCTAGTGCTGAATGTAAAAAAATATTTTAGACCCTTTTCATGAAAAATGTATAAAACATATTTTTTTCGTTTTTTATTAAAAAAACTTTGTATCTACATATGTCCTTCTAGTGATGAACGTAAAAAAAATATTTTAGACCCTTTTCATGAAAAATGTATAAAAAATATTTTTTTCGTTTTTTATAAAAAAAACGTTGTATCTACATATGTACTTCTAGTGCTGAACGTAAAAAAAATATTTTAGACCCTTTTCATGAAAAATGTATAAAAAATATTTTTTTCGTTTTTTATAAAAAAAAACGTTGTATCTACATGTCCTTCTAGTGCTGAACTTAAAAAATATTTTAGACCCTTTTCATGAAAAATTTATAAAAAATATTTTTTTCGTTTTTTATTTAAAAAACGTTGTATCTACATATGTCCTTCTAGTGCTGAACGTAAAAAAATATTTTAGACCCTTTTCATGAAAAATGTATAAAAAATATTTTTTTCGTTTTTTATAAAAAAAAACGTTGTATCTACATGTCCTTCTAGTGCTGAACGTTAAAAAAAATATTTTAGACCCTTTTCATGAAAAATTTATAAAAAATATTTTTTTCGTTTAAAAAAAAAAAAACTTTGTATCTATATATGTCCTTCTAGTGCTGAACGTAAAAAAGAATATTTTAGACCCTTTTCATGAAAAATTTATAAAAAATATTTTTTTCGTTTTTTATAAAAAAAAACGTTGTATCTACATGTCCTTCTAGTGCTGAACGTTAAAAAAAATATTTTAGACCCTTTTCATGAAAAATTTATAAAAAATATTTTTTTCGTTTTTTATAAAAAAACGTTGTATCTACATATGTCATTCTAGTGCTGAACGTAAAAAAAATATTTTAGACCCTTTTCATGAAAAATTTATAAAAAATATTTTTTTCGTTTTTTATTAAAAAGACTTTGTATCTACATATGTCCTTCTAGTGCTGAATGTAAAAAAATATTTTAGACCCTTTTCATGAAAAATTTATAAAAAATATTTTTTTCGTTTTTTATTAAAAAAACTTTGTATCTATATATGTCCTTCTAGTGCTGAACGTAAAAAATAATATTTTAGACCCTTTTCATGAAAAATTTATAAAAAATATTTTTTTCGTTTTTTATAAAAAAAACGTTGTATCTACATATGTCCTTCTAGTGCTGAACGTAAAAAAAATATTTTAGACCCTTTTCATGAAAAATTTATAAAAAATATTTTTTTCGTTTTTTATTAAAAAAACGTTGTATCTACATATGTCATTCTAGTGCTGAACGTAAAAAAAATATTTTAGACCCTTTTCATGAAAAATTTATAAAAATATTTTTTACGTTTTTTATAAAAAAAACTTTGTATCTACATATGTCCTTCTAGTGCTGAACGTAAAAAAATATTTTAGACCCTTTTCATGAAAAATTTATAAAAAATATTTTTTTCGTTTTTTATAAAAAAAACTTTGTATCTACATATGTCCTTCTAGTGATGAACGTAAAAAAAATATTTTAGACCCTTTTCATGAAAAATGTATAAAAAATATTTTTTTCGTTTTTTATAAAAAAAACGTTGTATCTACATATGTACTTCTAGTGCTGAACGTAAAAAAAATATTTTAGACCCTTTTCATGAAAAATGTATAAAAAATATTTTTTTCGTTTTTTATAAAAAAAAACGTTGTATCTACATGTCCTTCTAGTGCTGAACTTAAAAAATATTTTAGACCCTTTTCATGAAAAATTTATAAAAAATATTTTTTTCGTTTTTTATTTAAAAAACGTTGTATCTACATATGTCCTTCTAGTGCTGAACGTAAAAAAATATTTTAGACCCTTTTCATGAAAAATGTATAAAAAATATTTTTTTCGTTTTTTATAAAAAAAAACGTTGTATCTACATGTCCTTCTAGTGCTGAACGTTAAAAAAAATATTTTAGACCCTTTTCATGAAAAATTTATAAAAAATATTTTTTTCGTTTAAAAAAAAAAAAACTTTGTATCTATATATGTCCTTCTAGTGCTGAACGTAAAAAAGAATATTTTAGACCCTTTTCATGAAAAATTTATAAAAAATATTTTTTTCGTTTTTTATTAAAAAAACGTTGTATCTACATATGTCATTCTAGTGCTGAACGTAAAAAAAATATTTTAGACCCTTTTCATGAAAAATTTATAAAAATATTTTTTACGTTTTTTATAAAAAAAACTTTGTATCTACATATGTCCTTCTAGTGCTGAACGTAAAAAAAATATTTTAGACCCTTTTCATGAAAAATTTATAAAAAATATTTTGTTAGTTTTTTATTTAAAAAACTTTGTATCTACATATGTCCTTCTAGTGCTGAACGTAAAAAAATATTTTAGACCCTTTTCATGAAAAATTTATAAAAAATATTTTTTTCGTTTTTTATTAAAAAAACTTTGTATCTACATATGTCCTTCTAGTGCTGAACGTAAAAAATATTTTAGACCCTTTTCATGAAAAATTTAGAAAAAATATTTATTTCGTTTTTTATAAAAAAAACTTTGTATCTACATATGTCCTTCTAGTGATGAACGTAAAAAAAATATTTTAGACCCTTTTCATGAAAAATGTATAAAAAATATTTTTTTCGTTTTTTATAAAAAAAACGTTGTATCTACATATGTCCTTCTAGTGCTGAACGTAAAAAAAATATTTTAGACCCTTTTCATGAAAAATGTATAAAAAATATTTTTTTCGTTTTTTATAAAAAAAAACGTTGTATCTACATGTCCTTCTAGTGCTGAACGTAAAAAAAATATTTTAGACCCTTTTCATGAAAAATTTATAAAAAATATTTTTTTCGTTTTTTATTTAAAAAACGTTGTATCTACATATGTCCTTCTAGTGCTGAACGTAAAAAAATATTTTAGACCCTTTTCATGAAAAATTTATAAAAAATATTTTTTTCGTTTTTTATAAAAAAACGTTGTATCTACATATGTCATTCTAGTGCTGAACGTAAAAAGAATATTTTAGACCCTTTTCATGAAAAATTTATAAAAAATATTTTTTTCGTTTTTTATTAAAAAGACTTTGTATCTACATGTCCTTCTAGTGCTGAACGTAAAAAAAATATTTTAGACCCTTTTCATGAAAAATTTATAAAAAATATTTTTTTTGTTTTTTATTTAAAAAACGTTGTATCTACATATGTCATTCTAGTGCTGAACGTAAAAAAAATATTTTAGACCCTTTTCATGAAAAATTTATAAAAAATATTTTTTTCGTTTTTTATAAAAAAAAACGTATCTACATATGTCCTTCTAGTGCTGAACGTAAAAAAAATATTTTAGACCCTTTTCATGAAAAATTTATAAAAAATATTTTTTTCGTTTTTTATTAAAAAAACGTTGTATCTACATATGTCCTTCTAGTGCTGAACGTAAAAAAGAATATTTTAGACCCTTTTCATGAAAAATTTATAAAAAATATTTTTTTCGTTTTTTATAAAAAAAAACGTTGTATCTACATGTCCTTCTAGTGCTGAACGTTAAAAAAAATATTTTAGACCCTTTTCATGAAAAATTTATAAAAAATATTTTTTTCGTTTTTTATAAAAAAACGTTGTATCTACATATGTCATTCTAGTGCTGAACGTAAAAAAAATATTTTAGACCCTTTTCATGAAAAATTTATAAAAAATATTTTTTTCGTTTTTTATTAAAAAGACTTTGTATCTACATATGTCCTTCTAGTGCTGAATGTAAAAAAATATTTTAGACCCTTTTCATGAAAAATTTATAAAAAATATTTTTTTCGTTTTTTATTAAAAAAACTTTGTATCTATATATGTCATTCTAGTGCTGAACGTAAAAAATAATATTTTAGACCCTTTTCATGAAAAATTTATAAAAAATATTTTTTTCGTTTTTTATAAAAAAAACGTTGTATCTACATATGTCCTTCTAGTGCTGAACGTAAAAAAAATATTTTAGACCCTTTTCATGAAAAATTTATAAAAAATATTTTTTTCGTTTTTTATTAAAAAAACGTTGTATCTACATATGTCATTCTAGTGCTGAACGTAAAAAAAATATTTTAGACCCTTTTCATGAAAAATTTATAAAAATATTTTTTACGTTTTTTATAAAAAAAACTTTGTATCTACATATGTCCTTCTAGTGCTGAACGTAAAAAAAATATTTTAGACCCTTTTCATGAAAAATTTATAAAAAATATTTTGTTAGTTTTTTATTTAAAAAACTTTGTATCTACATATGTCCTTCTAGTGCTGAACGTAAAAAAATATTTTAGACCCTTTTCATGAAAAATTTATAAAAAATATTTTTTTCGTTTTTTATTAAAAAAACTTTGTATCTACATATGTCCTTCTAGTGCTGAACGTAAAAAATATTTTAGACCCTTTTCATGAAAAATTTAGAAAAAATATTTATTTCGTTTTTTATAAAAAAAACTTTGTATCTACATATGTCCTTCTAGTGATGAACGTAAAAAAAATATTTTAGACCCTTTTCATGAAAAATGTATAAAAAATATTTTTTTCGTTTTTTATAAAAAAAACGTTGTATCTACATATGTCCTTCTAGTGCTGAACGTAAAAAAAATATTTTAGACCCTTTTCATGAAAAATGTATAAAAAATATTTTTTTCGTTTTTTATAAAAAAAAACGTTGTATCTACATGTCCTTCTAGTGCTGAACGTAAAAAAAATATTTTAGACCCTTTTCATGAAAAATTTATAAAAAATATTTTTTTCGTTTTTTATTTAAAAAACGTTGTATCTACATATGTCCTTCTAGTGCTGAACGTAAAAAAATATTTTAGACCCTTTTCATGAAAAATTTATAAAAAATATTTTTTTCGTTTTTTATAAAAAAACGTTGTATCTACATATGTCATTCTAGTGCTGAACGTAAAAAGAATATTTTAGACCCTTTTCATGAAAAATTTATAAAAAATATTTTTTTCGTTTTTTATTAAAAAGACTTTGTATCTACATGTCCTTCTAGTGCTGAACGTAAAAAAAATATTTTAGACCCTTTTCATGAAAAATTTATAAAAAATATTTTTTTTGTTTTTTATTTAAAAAACGTTGTATCTACATATGTCATTCTAGTGCTGAACGTAAAAAAAATATTTTAGACCCTTTTCATGAAAAATTTATAAAAAATATTTTTTTCGTTTTTTATAAAAAAAAACGTATCTACATATGTCCTTCTAGTGCTGAACGTAAAAAAAATATTTTAGACCCTTTTCATGAAAAATTTATAAAAAATATTTTTTTCGTTTTTTATTAAAAAAACGTTGTATCTACATATGTCCTTCTAGTGCTGAACGTAAAAAAAATATTTTAGACCCTTTTCATGAAAATTTTATAAAAATTATTTTTTTCGTTTTTTATAAAAAAAACGTTGTATCTACATATGTCCTTCTAGTGCTGAACGTAAAAAAAATATTTTAGACCCTTTTCATTAAAAATTTATAAAAAATATTTTTTTAGTTTTTTATTTAAAAAACTTTGTATCTACATATGTCCTTCTAGTGCTGAACGTAAAAAAATATTTTAGACCCTTTTCATGAAAAATTTATAAAAAATATTTTTTTAGTTTTTTATTTAAAAAACTTTGTATCTACATATGTCCTTCTAGTGCTGAACGTAAAAAAATATTTTAGACCCTTTTCATGAAAAATTTATAAAAAATATTTTTTTCTTTTTTTATAAAAAAAACTTTGTATCTACATATGTCCTTCTAGTGATGAACGTAAAAAAAATATTTTAGACCCTTTTCATGAAAAATGTATAAAAAATATTTTTTTCGTTTTTTATAAAAAAAACTTTGTATCTACATATGTCCTTCTAGTGCTGAACGTAAAAAAAATATTTTAGACCCTTTTCATGAAAAATGTATAAAAAATATTTTTTTCGTTTTTTATAAAAAAAACGTTGTATCTACATATGTCCTTCTAGTGCTGAACGTAAAAAAAATATTTTAGACCCTTTTCATGAAAAATGTATAAAAAATATTTTTTTCGTTTTTTATAAAAAAAACGTTGTATCTACATATGTCCTTCTAGTGCTGAACGTAAAAAAAATATTTTAGACCCTTTTCATGAAAAATGTATAAAAAATATTTTTTTCGTTTTTTATAAAAAAAACTTTGTATCTATATATGTCCTTCTAGTGCTGAACGTAAAAAATAATATTTTAGACCCTTTTCATGAAAAATGTATAAAAAATAATTTTTTTCGTTTTTTATTTAAAAAACGTTGTATCTACATATGTCCTTCTAGTGCTGAACGTAAAAAAAATATTTTAGACCCTTTTCATGAAAAATGTATAAAAAATAATTTTTTCGTTTTTTATAAAAAAAATGTTGTATCTATATATGTCCTTCTAGTGCTGAACGTAAAAAATAATATTTTAGACCCTTTTCATGAAAAATGTATAAAAAATATTTTTTTCGTTTTTTATAAAAAAAATGTTTTATCTACATATGTCCTTCTAGTGCTGAACGTAAAAAAAATATTTTAGACCCTTTTCATGAAAAATTTATAAAAAATATTTTTTTCGTTTAAAAAAAAAAAAACTTTGTATCTATATATGTCCTTCTAGTGCTGAACGTAAAAAAGAATATTTTAGACCCTTTTCATGAAAAATTTATAAAAAATAATTTTTTCGTTTTTTATAAAAAAAACGTTGTATCTACATATGTCCTTCTAGTGCTGAACGTAAAAAAAATATTTTAGACCCTTTTCATGAAAAATTTATAAAAAATATTTTTTTCGTTTTTTATTAAAAAAACGTATCTACATATGTCATTCTAGTGCTGAACGTAAAAAAAATATTTTAGACCCTTTTCATGAAAAATTTATAAAAATATTTTTTACGTTTTTTATAAAAAAAACTTTGTATCTACATATGTCCTTCTAGTGCTGAACGTAAAAAAAATATTTTAGACCCTTTTCATGAAAAATTTATAAAAAATATTTTGTTAGTTTTTTATTTAAAAAACTTTGTATCTACATATGTCCTTCTAGTGCTGAACGTAAAAAAATATTTTAGACCCTTTTCATGAAAAATTTATAAAAAATATTTTTTTCGTTTTTTATTAAAAAAACTTTGTATCTACATATGTCCTTCTAGTGCTGAACGTAAAAAATATTTTAGACCCTTTTCATGAAAAATTTAGAAAAAATATTTATTTCGTTTTTTATAAAAAAAACTTTGTATCTACATATGTCCTTCTAGTGATGAACGTAAAAAAAATATTTTAGACCCTTTTCATGAAAAATGTATAAAAAATATTTTTTTCGTTTTTTATAAAAAAAACGTTGTATCTACATATGTCCTTCTAGTGCTGAACGTAAAAAAAATATTTTAGACCCTTTTCATGAAAAATTTATAAAAAATATTTTTTTCGTTTTTTATAAAAAAAAACGTTGTATCTACATGTCCTTCTAGTGCTGAACGTAAAAAAAATATTTTAGACCCTTTTCATGAAAAATTTATAAAAAATATTTTTTTCGTTTTTTATTTAAAAAACGTTGTATCTACATATGTCCTTCTAGTGCTGAACGTAAAAAAAATATTTTAGACCCTTTTCATTAAAAATTTATAAAAAATATTTTTTTCGTTTTTTATAAAAAAAACGTTGTATCTACATATGTCCTTCTAGTGATGAACGTAAAAAAAATATTTTAGACCCTTTTCATTAAAAATGTATAAAAAATATTTTTTTAGTTTTTTATTTAAAAAACTTTGTATCTACATATGTCCTTCTAGTGCTGAACGTAAAAAAATATTTTAGACCCTTTTCATGAAAAATTTATAAAAAATATTTTTTTAGTTTTTTATTTAAAAAACTTTGTATCCACATATGTCCTTCTAGTGCTGAACGTAAAAAAATATTTTAGACCCTTTTCATGAAAAATTTATAAAAAATATTTTTTTCGTTTTTTATAAAAAAAACTTTGTATCTACATATGTCCTTCTAGTGATGAACGTAAAAAAAATATTTTAGACCCTTTTCATGAAAAATGTATAAAAAATATTTTTTTCGTTTTTTATAAAAAAAACTTTGTATCTACATATGTCCTTCTAGTGCTGAACGTAAAAAAAATATTTTAGACCCTTTTCATGAAAAATGTATAAAAAATATTTTTTTCGTTTTTTATAAAAAAAACGTTGTATCTACATATGTCCTTCTAGTGCTGAACGTAAAAAAAATATTTTAGACCCTTTTCATGAAAAATGTATAAAAAATATTTTTTTCGTTTTTTATAAAAAAAACGTTGTATCTACATATGTCCTTCTAGTGCTGAACGTAAAAAAAATATTTTAGACCCTTTTCATGAAAAATGTATAAAAAATAATTTTTTCGTTTTTTATAAAAAAAATGTTGTATCTATATATGTCCTTCTAGTGCTGAACGTAAAAAATAATATTTTAGACCCTTTTCATGAAAAATGTATAAAAAATATTTTTTTCGTTTTTATAAAAAAAATGTTTTATCTACATATGTCCTTCTAGTGCTGAACGTAAAAAAGAATATTTTAGACCCTTTTCATGAAAAATTTATAAAAAATATTTTTTTCGTTTTTTATAAAAAAAAACGTTGTATATACATGTCCTTCTAGTGCTGAACGTAAAAAAAATATTTTAGACCCTTTTCATGAAAAATTTATAAAAAATATTTTTTTCGTTTTTTATAAAAAAACGTTGTATCTACATATGTCATTCTAGTGCTGAACGTAAAAAAAATATTTTAGACCCTTTTCATGAAAAATTTATAAAAAATATTTTTTTCGTTTTTTATTAAAAAAACTTTGTATCTACATATGTCCTTCTAGTGCTGAACGTAAAAAAATATTTTAGACCCTTTTCATGAAAAATTTATAAAAAATATTTTTTTCGTTTTTTATAAAAAAAACTTTGTATCTACATATGTCCTTCTAGTGATGAACGTAAAACAAATATTTTAGACCCTTTTCATGAAAAATGTATAAAAAATATTTTTTTCGTTTTTTATAAAAAAAACGTTGTATCTACATATGTACTTCTAGTGCTGAACGTAAAAAAAATATTTTAGACCCTTTTCATGAAAAATGTATAAAAAATATTTTTTTCGTTTTTTATAAAAAAAAACGTTGTATCTACATGTCCTTCTAGTGCTGAACTTAAAAAAATATTTTAGACCCTTTTCATGAAAAATTTATAAAAAATATTTTTTTCGTTTTTTATTTAAAAAAACGTTGTATCTACATATGTCCTTCTAGTGCTGAACGTAAAAAAATATTTTAGACCCTTTTCATGAAAAATGTATAAAAAATATTTTTTTCGTTTTTTATAAAAAAAAACGTTGTATCTACATGTCCTTCTAGTGCTGAACTTAAAAAAATATTTTAGACCCTTTTCATGAAAAATTTATAAAAAATATTTTTTTCGTTTTTTATTTAAAAAAACGTTGTATCTACATATGTCCTTCTAGTGCTGAACGTAAAAAAATATTTTAGACCCTTTTCATGAAAAATTTATAAAAAATATTTTTTTCGTTTTTTATAAAAAAAACTTTGTATCTACATATGTCCTTCTAGTGATGAACGTAAAACAAATATTTTAGACCCTTTTCATGAAAAATGTATAAAAAATATTTTTTTCGTTTTTTATAAAAAAAACGTTGTATCTACATATGTCCTTCTAGTGATGAACGTAAAAAAAATATTTTAGACCCTTTTCATGAAAAATGTATAAAAAATATTTTTTTCGTTTTTTATAAAAAAAACGTTGTATCTACATATGTCCTTCTAGTGCTGAACGTAAAAAAAATATTTTAGACCCTTTTCATGAAAAATTTATAAAAAATATTTTTTTCGTTTTTTATAAAAAAAAACGTTGTATCTACATGTCCTTCTAGTGCTGAACGTAAAAAAAATATTTTAGACCCTTTTCATGAAAAATTTATAAAAAATATTTTTTTCGTTTTTTATTTAAAAAACGTTGTATCTACATATGTCCTTCTAGTGCTGAACGTAAAAAAAATATTTTAGACCCTTTTCATTAAAAATTTATAAAAAATATTTTTTTCGTTTTTTATAAAAAAAACGTTGTATCTACATATGTCCTTCTAGTGATGAACGTAAAAAAAATATTTTAGACCCTTTTCATTAAAAATGTATAAAAAATATTTTTTTAGTTTTTTATTTAAAAAACTTTGTATCTACATATGTCCTTCTAGTGCTGAACGTAAAAAAATATTTTAGACCCTTTTCATGAAAAATTTATAAAAAATATTTTTTTAGTTTTTTATTTAAAAAACTTTGTATCCACATATGTCCTTCTAGTGCTGAACGTAAAAAAATATTTTAGACCCTTTTCATGAAAAATTTATAAAAAATATTTTTTTCGTTTTTTATAAAAAAAACTTTGTATCTACATATGTCCTTCTAGTGATGAACGTAAAAAAAATATTTTAGACCCTTTTCATGAAAAATGTATAAAAAATATTTTTTTCGTTTTTTATAAAAAAAACTTTGTATCTACATATGTCCTTCTAGTGCTGAACGTAAAAAAAATATTTTAGACCCTTTTCATGAAAAATGTATAAAAAATATTTTTTTCGTTTTTTATAAAAAAAACGTTGTATCTACATATGTCCTTCTAGTGCTGAACGTAAAAAAAATATTTTAGACCCTTTTCATGAAAAATGTATAAAAAATATTTTTTTCGTTTTTTATAAAAAAAACGTTGTATCTACATATGTCCTTCTAGTGCTGAACGTAAAAAAAATATTTTAGACCCTTTTCATGAAAAATGTATAAAAAATAATTTTTTCGTTTTTTATAAAAAAAATGTTGTATCTATATATGTCCTTCTAGTGCTGAACGTAAAAAATAATATTTTAGACCCTTTTCATGAAAAATGTATAAAAAATATTTTTTTCGTTTTTATAAAAAAAATGTTTTATCTACATATGTCCTTCTAGTGCTGAACGTAAAAAAGAATATTT
The DNA here is from genome assembly GCF_964263955.1 of Coregonus lavaretus. Taxonomy (NCBI): domain Eukaryota; kingdom Metazoa; phylum Chordata; class Actinopteri; order Salmoniformes; family Salmonidae; genus Coregonus; species Coregonus lavaretus. The sequence continues at coordinate 93,018 of NW_028162617.1, forward strand.
TAGACCCTTTTCATGAAAAATTTATAAAAAATATTTTTTTCGTTTTTTATAAAAAAAAACGTTGTATATACATGTCCTTCTAGTGCTGAACGTAAAAAAAATATTTTAGACCCTTTTCATGAAAAATTTATAAAAAATATTTTTTTCGTTTTTTATAAAAAAACGTTGTATCTACATATGTCATTCTAGTGCTGAACGTAAAAAAAATATTTTAGACCCTTTTCATGAAAAATTTATAAAAAATATTTTTTTCGTTTTTTATTAAAAAGACTTTGTATCTACATATGTCCTTCTAGTGCTGAATGTAAAAAAATATTTTAGACCCTTTTCATGAAAAATGTATAAAAAATATTTTTTTCGTTTTTTATTAAAAAAACTTTGTATCTACATATGTCCTTCTAGTGCTGAACGTAAAAAAATATTTTAGACCCTTTTCATGAAAAATTTATAAAAAATATTTTTTTCGTTTTTTATAAAAAAAACTTTGTATCTACATATGTCCTTCTAGTGATGAACGTAAAACAAATATTTTAGACCCTTTTCATGAAAAATGTATAAAAAATATTTTTTTCGTTTTTTATAAAAAAAACGTTGTATCTACATATGTACTTCTAGTGCTGAACGTAAAAAAAATATTTTAGACCCTTTTCATGAAAAATGTATAAAAAATATTTTTTTCGTTTTTTATAAAAAAAAACGTTGTATCTACATGTCCTTCTAGTGCTGAACTTAAAAAAATATTTTAGACCCTTTTCATGAAAAATTTATAAAAAATATTTTTTTCGTTTTTTATTTAAAAAAACGTTGTATCTACATATGTCCTTCTAGTGCTGAACGTAAAAAAATATTTTAGACCCTTTTCATGAAAAATGTATAAAAAATATTTTTTTCGTTTTTTATAAAAAAAAACGTTGTATCTACATGTCCTTCTAGTGCTGAACTTAAAAAAATATTTTAGACCCTTTTCATGAAAAATTTATAAAAAATATTTTTTTCGTTTTTTATTTAAAAAAACGTTGTATCTACATATGTCCTTCTAGTGCTGAACGTAAAAAAATATTTTAGACCCTTTTCATGAAAAATTTATAAAAAATATTTTTTTCGTTTTTTATAAAAAAAACTTTGTATCTACATATGTCCTTCTAGTGATGAACGTAAAACAAATATTTTAGACCCTTTTCATGAAAAATGTATAAAAAATATTTTTTTCGTTTTTTATAAAAAAAACGTTGTATCTACATATGTACTTCTAGTGCTGAACGTAAAAAAAATATTTTAGACCCTTTTCATGAAAAATGTATAAAAAATATTTTTTTCGTTTTTTATAAAAAAAAACGTTGTATCTACATGTCCTTCTAGTGCTGAACTTAAAAAAATATTTTAGACCCTTTTCATGAAAAATTTATAAAAAATATTTTTTTCGTTTTTTATTTAAAAAAACGTTGTATCTACATATGTCCTTCTAGTGCTGAACGTAAAAAAATATTTTAGACCCTTTTCATGAAAAATGTATAAAAAATATTTTTTTCGTTTTTTATAAAAAAAAACGTTGTATCTACATGTCCTTCTAGTGCTGAACTTAAAAAAATATTTTAGACCCTTTTCATGAAAAATTTATAAAAAATATTTTTTTCGTTTTTTATTTAAAAAACGTTGTATCTACATATGTCCTTCTAGTGCTGAACGTAAAAAATAATATTTTAGACCCTTTTCATGAAAAATGTATAAAAAATATTTTTTTCGTTTTTTATAAAAAAAACGTTGTATCTACATATGTACTTCTAGTGCTGAACGTAAAAAAAATATTTTAGACCCTTTTCATGAAAAATGTATAAAAAATATTTTTTTCGTTTTTTATAAAAAAAAACGTTGTATCTACATGTCCTTCTAGTGCTGAACGTAAAAAAAATATTTTAGACCCTTTTCATGAAAAATTTATAAAAAATATTTTTTTTGTTTTTTATTTAAAAAACGTTGTATCTACATATGTCATTCTAGTGCTGAACGTAAAAAAAATATTTTAGACCCTTTTCATGAAAAATTTATAAAAAATATTTTTTTCGTTTTTTATAAAAAAAAACGTATCTACATATGTCCTTCTAGTGCTGAACGTAAAAAATATATTTTAGACCCTTTTCATGAAAAATTTATAAAAAATATTTTTTTCGTTTTTTATTAAAAAAACGTTGTATCTACATATGTCATTCTAGTGCTGAACGTAAAAAAAATATTTTAGACCCTTTTCATGAAAAATTTATAAAAAATATTTTTTTCGTTTTTTATAAAAAAAAACGTATCTACATATGTCCTTCTAGTGCTGAACGTAAAAAATATATTTTAGACCCTTTTCATGAAAATTTTATAAAAATTATTTTTTTCGTTTTTTATAAAAAAAACGTTGTATCTACATATGTCCTTCTAGTGCTGAACGTAAAAAAAATATTTTAGACCCTTTTCATTAAAAATTTATAAAAAATATTTTTTTAGTTTTTTATTTAAAAAACTTTGTATCTACATATGTCCTTCTAGTGCTGAACGTAAAAAAATATTTTAGACCCTTTTCATGAAAAATTTATAAAAAATATTTTTTTCGTTTTTTATTTAAAAAAACGTTGTATCTACATATGTCCTTCTAGTGCTGAACGTAAAAAAATATTTTAGACCCTTTTCATGAAAAATTTATAAAAAATATTTTTTTCGTTTTTTATAAAAAAAACTTTGTATCTACATATGTCCTTCTAGTGATGAACGTAAAACAAATATTTTAGACCCTTTTCATGAAAAATGTATAAAAAATATTTTTTTCGTTTTTTATAAAAAAAACGTTGTATCTACATATGTACTTCTAGTGCTGAACGTAAAAAAAATATTTTAGACCCTTTTCATGAAAAATGTATAAAAAATATTTTTTTCGTTTTTTATAAAAAAAAACGTTGTATCTACATGTCCTTCTAGTGCTGAACTTAAAAAAATATTTTAGACCCTTTTCATGAAAAATTTATAAAAAATATTTTTTTCGTTTTTTATTTAAAAAAACGTTGTATCTACATATGTCCTTCTAGTGCTGAACGTAAAAAAATATTTTAGACCCTTTTCATGAAAAATGTATAAAAAATATTTTTTTCGTTTTTTATAAAAAAAAACGTTGTATCTACATGTCCTTCTAGTGCTGAACTTAAAAAAATATTTTAGACCCTTTTCATGAAAAATTTATAAAAAATATTTTTTTCGTTTTTTATTTAAAAAACGTTGTATCTACATATGTCCTTCTAGTGCTGAACGTAAAAAATAATATTTTAGACCCTTTTCATGAAAAATGTATAAAAAATATTTTTTTCGTTTTTTATAAAAAAAACGTTGTATCTACATATGTACTTCTAGTGCTGAACGTAAAAAAAATATTTTAGACCCTTTTCATGAAAAATGTATAAAAAATATTTTTTTCGTTTTTTATAAAAAAAAACGTTGTATCTACATGTCCTTCTAGTGCTGAACGTAAAAAAAATATTTTAGACCCTTTTCATGAAAAATTTATAAAAAATATTTTTTTTGTTTTTTATTTAAAAAACGTTGTATCTACATATGTCATTCTAGTGCTGAACGTAAAAAAAATATTTTAGACCCTTTTCATGAAAAATTTATAAAAAATATTTTTTTCGTTTTTTATTTAAAAAAACGTTGTATCTACATATGTCCTTCTAGTGCTGAACGTAAAAAAATATTTTAGACCCTTTTCATGAAAAATGTATAAAAAATATTTTTTTCGTTTTTTATAAAAAAAAACGTTGTATCTACATGTCCTTCTAGTGCTGAACTTAAAAAAATATTTTAGACCCTTTTCATGAAAAATTTATAAAAAATATTTTTTTCGTTTTTTATTTAAAAAACGTTGTATCTACATATGTCCTTCTAGTGCTGAACGTAAAAAATAATATTTTAGACCCTTTTCATGAAAAATGTATAAAAAATATTTTTTTCGTTTTTTATAAAAAAAACGTTGTATCTACATATGTACTTCTAGTGCTGAACGTAAAAAAAATATTTTAGACCCTTTTCATGAAAAATGTATAAAAAATATTTTTTTCGTTTTTTATAAAAAAAAACGTTGTATCTACATGTCCTTCTAGTGCTGAACGTAAAAAAAATATTTTAGACCCTTTTCATGAAAAATTTATAAAAAATATTTTTTTTGTTTTTTATTTAAAAAACGTTGTATCTACATATGTCATTCTAGTGCTGAACGTAAAAAAAATATTTTAGACCCTTTTCATGAAAAATTTATAAAAAATATTTTTTTCGTTTTTTATAAAAAAAAACGTATCTACATATGTCCTTCTAGTGCTGAACGTAAAAAATATATTTTAGACCCTTTTCATGAAAAATTTATAAAAAATATTTTTTTCGTTTTTTATAAAAAAAAACGTTGTATCTACATGTCCTTCTAGTGCTGAACGTAAAAAAAATATTTTAGACCCTTTTCATGAAAAATTTATAAAAAATATTTTTTTTGTTTTTTATTTAAAAAACGTTGTATCTACATATGTCATTCTAGTGCTGAACGTAAAAAAAATATTTTAGACCCTTTTCATGAAAAATTTATAAAAAATATTTTTTTCGTTTTTTATAAAAAAAAACGTATCTACATATGTCCTTCTAGTGCTGAACGTAAAAAATATATTTTAGACCCTTTTCATGAAAAATTTATAAAAAATATTTTTTTCGTTTTTTATTAAAAAAACGTTGTATCTACATATGTCCTTCTAGTGCTGAACGTAAAAAAAATATTTTAGACCCTTTTCATGAAAATTTTATAAAAATTATTTTTTTCGTTTTTTATAAAAAAAACGTTGTATCTACATATGTCCTTCTAGTGCTGAACGTAAAAAAAATATTTTAGACCCTTTTCATTAAAAATTTATAAAAAATATTTTTTTAGTTTTTTATTTAAAAAACTTTGTATCTACATATGTCCTTCTAGTGCTGAACGTAAAAAAATATTTTAGACCCTTTTCATGAAAAATTTATAAAAAATATTTTTTTAGTTTTTTATTTAAAAAACTTTGTATCTACATATGTCCTTCTAGTGCTGAACGTAAAAAAATATTTTAGACCCTTTTCATGAAAAATTTATAAAAAATATTTTTTTCTTTTTTTATAAAAAAAACTTTGTATCTACATATGTCCTTCTAGTGATGAACGTAAAAAAAATATTTTAGACCCTTTTCATGAAAAATGTATAAAAAATATTTTTTTCGTTTTTTATAAAAAAAACTTTGTATCTACATATGTCCTTCTAGTGCTGAACGTAAAAAAAATATTTTAGACCCTTTTCATGAAAAATGTATAAAAAATATTTTTTTCGTTTTTTATAAAAAAAACGTTGTATCTACATATGTCCTTCTAGTGCTGAACGTAAAAAAAATATTTTAGACCCTTTTCATGAAAAATGTATAAAAAATATTTTTTTCGTTTTTTATAAAAAAAACGTTGTATCTACATATGTCCTTCTAGTGCTGAACGTAAAAAAAATATTTTAGACCCTTTTCATGAAAAATGTATAAAAAATATTTTTTTCGTTTTTTATTAAAAAAACGTTGTATCTACATATGTCATTCTAGTGCTGAACGTAAAAAAAATATTTTAGACCCTTTTCATGAAAAATTTATAAAAATATTTTTTACGTTTTTTATAAAAAAAACTTTGTATCTACATATGTCCTTCTAGTGCTGAACGTAAAAAAAATATTTTAGACCCTTTTCATGAAAAATTTATAAAAAATATTTTGTTAGTTTTTTATTTAAAAAACTTTGTATCTACATATGTCCTTCTAGTGCTGAACGTAAAAAAATATTTTAGACCCTTTTCATGAAAAATTTATAAAAAATATTTTTTTCGTTTTTTATTAAAAAAACTTTGTATCTACATATGTCCTTCTAGTGCTGAACGTAAAAAATATTTTAGACCCTTTTCATGAAAAATTTAGAAAAAATATTTATTTCGTTTTTTATAAAAAAAACTTTGTATCTACATATGTCCTTCTAGTGATGAACGTAAAAAAAATATTTTAGACCCTTTTCATGAAAAATGTATAAAAAATATTTTTTTCGTTTTTTATAAAAAAAACGTTGTATCTACATATGTCCTTCTAGTGCTGAACGTAAAAAAAATATTTTAGACCCTTTTCATGAAAAATGTATAAAAAATATTTTTTTCGTTTTTTATAAAAAAAAACGTTGTATCTACATGTCCTTCTAGTGCTGAACGTAAAAAAAATATTTTAGACCCTTTTCATGAAAAATTTATAAAAAATATTTTTTTCGTTTTTTATTTAAAAAACGTTGTATCTACATATGTCCTTCTAGTGCTGAACGTAAAAAAAATATTTTAGACCCTTTTCATTAAAAATTTATAAAAAATATTTTTTTCGTTTTTTATAAAAAAAACGTTGTATCTACATATGTCCTTCTAGTGATGAACGTAAAAAAAATATTTTAGACCCTTTTCATTAAAAATGTATAAAAAATATTTTTTTAGTTTTTTATTTAAAAAACTTTTTATCTACATATGTCCTTCTAGTGCTGAACGTAAAAAAATATTTTAGACCCTTTTCATGAAAAATTTATAAAAAATATTTTTTTAGTTTTTTATTTAAAAAACTTTGTATCTACATATGTCCTTCTAGTGCTGAACGTAAAAAAATATTTTAGACCCTTTTCATGAAAAATTTATAAAGAATATTTTTTTCGTTTTTTATAAAAAAAACTTTGTATCTACATATGTCCTTCTAGTGATGAACGTAAAAAAATATTTTAGACCCTTTTCATGAAATATTTATAAAAAATATTTTTTTCGTTTTTTATAAAAAAAACGTTGTATCTACATATGTCCTTCTAGTGCTGAACGTAAAAAAAATATTTTAGACCCTTTTCATTAAAAATTTATAAAAAATATTTTTTTAGTTTTTTATTTAAAAAACTTTGTATCTACATATGTCCTTCTAGTGCTGAACGTAAAAAAATATTTTAGACCCTTTTCATGAAAAATTTATAAAAATTATTTTTTTAGTTTTTTATTTAAAAAACTTTGTATCTACATATGTCCTTCTAGTGCTGAACGTAAAAAAATATTTTAGACCCTTTTCATGAAAAATTTATAAAAAATATTTGTTTCGTTTTTTATAAAAAAAACTTTGTATCTACATATGTCCTTCTAGTGATGAACGTAAAAAAAATATTTTAGACCCTTTTCATGAAAAATGTATAAAAAATATTTTTTTCGTTTTTTATAAAAAAAACGTTGTATCTACATATGTCCTTCTAGTGCTGAACGTAAAAAAAATATTTTAGACCCTTTTCATTAAATATTTATAAAAAATATTTTTTTAGTTTTTTATTTAAAAAACTTTGAATCTACATATGTCCTTCTAGTGCTGAACGTAAAAAAATATTTTAGACCCTTTTCATGAAAAATTTATAAAAAATATTTTTTTCGTTTTTTATAAAAAAAACGTTGTATCTACATATGTCCTTCTAGTGATGAACGTAAAAAAAATATTTTAGACCCTTTTCATGAAAAATTTATAAAAAATATTTTTTTCGTTTTTTATTAAAAAGACTTTGTATCTACATATGTCCTTCTAGTGCTGAATGTAAAAAAATATTTTAGACCCTTTTCATGAAAAATGTATAAAACATATTTTTTTCGTTTTTTATTAAAAAAACTTTGTATCTACATATGTCCTTCTAGTGATGAACGTAAAAAAAATATTTTAGACCCTTTTCATGAAAAATGTATAAAAAATATTTTTTTCGTTTTTTATAAAAAAAACGTTGTATCTACATATGTACTTCTAGTGCTGAACGTAAAAAAAATATTTTAGACCCTTTTCATGAAAAATGTATAAAAAATATTTTTTTCGTTTTTTATAAAAAAAAACGTTGTATCTACATGTCCTTCTAGTGCTGAACTTAAAAAATATTTTAGACCCTTTTCATGAAAAATTTATAAAAAATATTTTTTTCGTTTTTTATTTAAAAAACGTTGTATCTACATATGTCCTTCTAGTGCTGAACGTAAAAAAATATTTTAGACCCTTTTCATGAAAAATGTATAAAAAATATTTTTTTCGTTTTTTATAAAAAAAAACGTTGTATCTACATGTCCTTCTAGTGCTGAACGTTAAAAAAAATATTTTAGACCCTTTTCATGAAAAATTTATAAAAAATATTTTTTTCGTTTAAAAAAAAAAAAACTTTGTATCTATATATGTCCTTCTAGTGCTGAACGTAAAAAAGAATATTTTAGACCCTTTTCATGAAAAATTTATAAAAAATATTTTTTTCGTTTTTTATAAAAAAAAACGTTGTATCTACATGTCCTTCTAGTGCTGAACGTTAAAAAAAATATTTTAGACCCTTTTCATGAAAAATTTATAAAAAATATTTTTTTCGTTTTTTATAAAAAAACGTTGTATCTACATATGTCATTCTAGTGCTGAACGTAAAAAAAATATTTTAGACCCTTTTCATGAAAAATTTATAAAAAATATTTTTTTCGTTTTTTATTAAAAAGACTTTGTATCTACATATGTCCTTCTAGTGCTGAATGTAAAAAAATATTTTAGACCCTTTTCATGAAAAATTTATAAAAAATATTTTTTTCGTTTTTTATTAAAAAAACTTTGTATCTATATATGTCCTTCTAGTGCTGAACGTAAAAAATAATATTTTAGACCCTTTTCATGAAAAATTTATAAAAAATATTTTTTTCGTTTTTTATAAAAAAAACGTTGTATCTACATATGTCCTTCTAGTGCTGAACGTAAAAAAAATATTTTAGACCCTTTTCATGAAAAATTTATAAAAAATATTTTTTTCGTTTTTTATTAAAAAAACGTTGTATCTACATATGTCATTCTAGTGCTGAACGTAAAAAAAATATTTTAGACCCTTTTCATGAAAAATTTATAAAAATATTTTTTACGTTTTTTATAAAAAAAACTTTGTATCTACATATGTCCTTCTAGTGCTGAACGTAAAAAAATATTTGAGACCCTTTTCATGAAAAATTTATAAAAAATATTTTTTTCGTTTTTTATAAAAAAAACTTTGTATCTACATATGTCCTTCTAGTGATGAACGTAAAAAAAATATTTTAGACCCTTTTCATGAAAAATGTATAAAAAATATTTTTTTCGTTTTTTATAAAAAAAACGTTGTATCTACATATGTACTTCTAGTGCTGAACGTAAAAAAAATATTTTAGACCCTTTTCATGAAAAATGTATAAAAAATATTTTTTTCGTTTTTTATAAAAAAAAACGTTGTATCTACATGTCCTTCTAGTGCTGAACTTAAAAAATATTTTAGACCCTTTTCATGAAAAATTTATAAAAAATATTTTTTTCGTTTTTTATTTAAAAAACGTTGTATCTACATATGTCCTTCTAGTGCTGAACATAAAAAAATATTTTAGACCCTTTTCATGAAAAATGTATAAAAAATATTTTTTTCGTTTTTTATAAAAAAAAACGTTGTATCTACATGTCCTTCTAGTGCTGAACGTTAAAAAAAATATTTTAGACCCTTTTCATGAAAAATTTATAAAAAATATTTTTTTCGTTTAAAAAAAAAAAAACTTTGTATCTATATATGTCCTTCTAGTGCTGAACGTAAAAAAGAATATTTTAGACCCTTTTCATGAAAAATTTATAAAAAATATTTTTTTCGTTTTTTATAAAAAAAAACGTTGTATCTACATGTCCTTCTAGTGCTGAACGTTAAAAAAAATATTTTAGACCCTTTTCATGAAAAATTTATAAAAAATATTTTTTTCGTTTTTTATAAAAAAACGTTGTATCTACATATGTCATTCTAGTGCTGAACGTAAAAAAAATATTTTAGACCCTTTTCATGAAAAATTTATAAAAAATATTTTTTTCGTTTTTTATTAAAAAGACTTTGTATCTACATATGTCCTTCTAGTGCTGAATGTAAAAAAATATTTTAGACCCTTTTCATGAAAAATTTATAAAAAATATTTTTTTCGTTTTTTATTAAAAAAACTTTGTATCTATATATGTCATTCTAGTGCTGAACGTAAAAAATAATATTTTAGACCCTTTTCATGAAAAATTTATAAAAAATATTTTTTTCGTTTTTTATAAAAAAAACGTTGTATCTACATATGTCCTTCTAGTGCTGAACGTAAAAAAAATATTTTAGACCCTTTTCATGAAAAATTTATAAAAAATATTTTTTTCGTTTTTTATTAAAAAAACGTTGTATCTACATATGTCATTCTAGTGCTGAACGTAAAAAAAATATTTTAGACCCTTTTCATGAAAAATTTATAAAAATATTTTTTACGTTTTTTATAAAAAAAACTTTGTATCTACATATGTCCTTCTAGTGCTGAACGTAAAAAAAATATTTTAGACCCTTTTCATGAAAAATTTATAAAAAATATTTTGTTAGTTTTTTATTTAAAAAACTTTGTATCTACATATGTCCTTCTAGTGCTGAACGTAAAAAAATATTTTAGACCCTTTTCATGAAAAATTTATAAAAAATATTTTTTTCGTTTTTTATAAAAAAAACGTTGTATCTACATATGTCCTTCTAGTGCTGAACGTAAAAAAAATATTTTAGACCCTTTTCATGAAAAATGTATAAAAAATATTTTTTTCGTTTTTTATAAAAAAAAACGTTGTATCTACATGTCCTTCTAGTGCTGAACGTAAAAAAAATATTTTAGACCCTTTTCATGAAAAATTTATAAAAAATATTTTTTTCGTTTTTTATTTAAAAAACGTTGTATCTACATATGTCCTTCTAGTGCTGAACGTAAAAAAAATATTTTAGACCCTTTTCATTAAAAATTTATAAAAAATATTTTTTTCGTTTTTTATAAAAAAAACGTTGTATCTACATATGTCCTTCTAGTGATGAACGTAAAAAAAATATTTTAGACCCTTTTCATTAAAAATGTATAAAAAATATTTTTTTTGTTTTTTATTTAAAAAACTTTTTATCTACATATGTCCTTCTAGTGCTGAACGTAAAAAAATATTTTAGACCCTTTTCATGAAAAATTTATAAAAAATATTTTTTTAGTTTTTTATTTAAAAAACTTTGTATCTACATATGTCCTTCTAGTGCTGAACGTAAAAAAATATTTTAGACCCTTTTCATGAAAAATTTATAAAGAATATTTTTTTCGTTTTTTATAAAAAAAACTTTGTATCTACATATGTCCTTCTAGTGATGAACGTAAAAAAATATTTTAGACCCTTTTCATGAAAAATTTATAAAAAATATTTTTTTCGTTTTTTATAAAAAAAACGTTGTATCTACATATGTCCTTCTAGTGCTGAACGTAAAAAAAATATTTTAGACCCTTTTCATTAAAAATTTATAAAAAATATTTTTTTAGTTTTTTATTTAAAAAACTTTGTATCTACATATGTCCTTCTAGTGCTGAACGTAAAAAAATATTTTAGACCCTTTTCATGAAAAATTTATAAAAATTATTTTTTTAGTTTTTTATTTAAAAAACTTTGTATCTACATATGTCCTTCTAGTGCTGAACGTAAAAAAATATTTTAGACCCTTTTCATGAAAAATTTATAAAAAATATTTGTTTCGTTTTTTATAAAAAAAACTTTGTATCTACATATGTCCTTCTAGTGATGAACGTAAAAAAAATATTTTAGACCCTTTTCATGAAAAATGTATAAAAAATATTTTTTTCGTTTTTTATAAAAAAAACGTTGTATCTACATATGTCCTTCTAGTGCTGAACGTAAAAAAAATATTTTAGACCCTTTTCATTAAATATTTATAAAAAATATTTTTTTAGTTTTTTATTTAAAAAACTTTGAATCTACATATGTCCTTCTAGTGCTGAACGTAAAAAAATATTTTAGACCCTTTTCATGAAAAATTTATAAAAAATATTTTTTTCGTTTTTTATAAAAAAAACGTTGTATCTACATATGTCCTTCTAGTGATGAACGTAAAAAAAATATTTTAGACCCTTTTCATGAAAAATTTATAAAAAATATTTTTTTCGTTTTTTATTAAAAAGACTTTGTATCTACATATGTCCTTCTAGTGCTGAATGTAAAAAAATATTTTAGACCCTTTTCATGAAAAATGTATAAAACATATTTTTTTCGTTTTTTATTAAAAAAACTTTGTATCTACATATGTCCTTCTAGTGATGAACGTAAAAAAAATATTTTAGACCCTTTTCATGAAAAATGTATAAAAAATATTTTTTTCGTTTTTTATAAAAAAAACGTTGTATCTACATATGTACTTCTAGTGCTGAACGTAAAAAAAATATTTTAGACCCTTTTCATGAAAAATGTATAAAAAATATTTTTTTCGTTTTTTATAAAAAAAAACGTTGTATCTACATGTCCTTCTAGTGCTGAACTTAAAAAATATTTTAGACCCTTTTCATGAAAAATTTATAAAAAATATTTTTTTCGTTTTTTATTTAAAAAACGTTGTATCTACATATGTCCTTCTAGTGCTGAACGTAAAAAAATATTTTAGACCCTTTTCATGAAAAATGTATAAAAAATATTTTTTTCGTTTTTTATAAAAAAAAACGTTGTATCTACATGTCCTTCTAGTGCTGAACGTTAAAAAAAATATTTTAGACCCTTTTCATGAAAAATTTATAAAAAATATTTTTTTCGTTTAAAAAAAAAAAAACTTTGTATCTATATATGTCCTTCTAGTGCTGAACGTAAAAAAGAATATTTTAGACCCTTTTCATGAAAAATTTATAAAAAATATTTTTTTCGTTTTTTATAAAAAAAAACGTTGTATCTACATGTCCTTCTAGTGCTGAACGTTAAAAAAAATATTTTAGACCCTTTTCATGAAAAATTTATAAAAAATATTTTTTTCGTTTTTTATAAAAAAACGTTGTATCTACATATGTCATTCTAGTGCTGAACGTAAAAAAAATATTTTAGACCCTTTTCATGAAAAATTTATAAAAAATATTTTTTTCGTTTTTTATTAAAAAGACTTTGTATCTACATATGTCCTTCTAGTGCTGAATGTAAAAAAATATTTTAGACCCTTTTCATGAAAAATTTATAAAAAATATTTTTTTCGTTTTTTATTAAAAAAACTTTGTATCTATATATGTCCTTCTAGTGCTGAACGTAAAAAATAATATTTTAGACCCTTTTCATGAAAAATTTATAAAAAATATTTTTTTCGTTTTTTATAAAAAAAACGTTGTATCTACATATGTCCTTCTAGTGCTGAACGTAAAAAAAATATTTTAGACCCTTTTCATGAAAAATTTATAAAAAATATTTTTTTCGTTTTTTATTAAAAAAACGTTGTATCTACATATGTCATTCTAGTGCTGAACGTAAAAAAAATATTTTAGACCCTTTTCATGAAAAATTTATAAAAATATTTTTTACGTTTTTTATAAAAAAAACTTTGTATCTACATATGTCCTTCTAGTGCTGAACGTAAAAAAATATTTTAGACCCTTTTCATGAAAAATTTATAAAAAATATTTTTTTCGTTTTTTATAAAAAAAACTTTGTATCTACATATGTCCTTCTAGTGATGAACGTAAAAAAAATATTTTAGACCCTTTTCATGAAAAATGTATAAAAAATATTTTTTTCGTTTTTTATAAAAAAAACGTTGTATCTACATATGTACTTCTAGTGCTGAACGTAAAAAAAATATTTTAGACCCTTTTCATGAAAAATGTATAAAAAATATTTTTTTCGTTTTTTATAAAAAAAAACGTTGTATCTACATGTCCTTCTAGTGCTGAACTTAAAAAATATTTTAGACCCTTTTCATGAAAAATTTATAAAAAATATTTTTTTCGTTTTTTATTTAAAAAACGTTGTATCTACATATGTCCTTCTAGTGCTGAACGTAAAAAAATATTTTAGACCCTTTTCATGAAAAATGTATAAAAAATATTTTTTTCGTTTTTTATAAAAAAAAACGTTGTATCTACATGTCCTTCTAGTGCTGAACGTTAAAAAAAATATTTTAGACCCTTTTCATGAAAAATTTATAAAAAATATTTTTTTCGTTTAAAAAAAAAAAAACTTTGTATCTATATATGTCCTTCTAGTGCTGAACGTAAAAAAGAATATTTTAGACCCTTTTCATGAAAAATTTATAAAAAATATTTTTTTCGTTTTTTATAAAAAAAAACGTTGTATCTACATGTCCTTCTAGTGCTGAACGTTAAAAAAAATATTTTAGACCCTTTTCATGAAAAATTTATAAAAAATATTTTTTTCGTTTTTTATAAAAAAACGTTGTATCTACATATGTCATTCTAGTGCTGAACGTAAAAAAAATATTTTAGACCCTTTTCATGAAAAATTTATAAAAAATATTTTTTTCGTTTTTTATTAAAAAGACTTTGTATCTACATATGTCCTTCTAGTGCTGAATGTAAAAAAATATTTTAGACCCTTTTCATGAAAAATTTATAAAAAATATTTTTTTCGTTTTTTATTAAAAAAACTTTGTATCTATATATGTCATTCTAGTGCTGAACGTAAAAAATAATATTTTAGACCCTTTTCATGAAAAATTTATAAAAAATATTTTTTTCGTTTTTTATAAAAAAAACGTTGTATCTACATATGTCCTTCTAGTGCTGAACGTAAAAAAAATATTTTAGACCCTTTTCATGAAAAATTTATAAAAAATATTTTTTTCGTTTTTTATTAAAAAAACGTTGTATCTACATATGTCATTCTAGTGCTGAACGTAAAAAAAATATTTTAGACCCTTTTCATGAAAAATTTATAAAAATATTTTTTACGTTTTTTATAAAAAAAACTTTGTATCTACATATGTCCTTCTAGTGCTGAACGTAAAAAAAATATTTTAGACCCTTTTCATGAAAAATTTATAAAAAATATTTTGTTAGTTTTTTATTTAAAAAACTTTGTATCTACATATGTCCTTCTAGTGCTGAACGTAAAAAAATATTTTAGACCCTTTTCATGAAAAATTTATAAAAAATATTTTTTTCGTTTTTTATTAAAAAAACTTTGTATCTACATATGTCCTTCTAGTGATGAACGTAAAAAAAATATTTTAGACCCTTTTCATGAAAAATGTATAAAAAATATTTTTTTCGTTTTTTATAAAAAAAACGTTGTATCTACATATGTACTTCTAGTGCTGAACGTAAAAAAAATATTTTAGACCCTTTTCATGAAAAATGTATAAAAAATATTTTTTTCGTTTTTTATAAAAAAAAACGTTGTATCTACATGTCCTTCTAGTGCTGAACTTAAAAAATATTTTAGACCCTTTTCATGAAAAATTTATAAAAAATATTTTTTTCGTTTTTTATTTAAAAAACGTTGTATCTACATATGTCCTTCTAGTGCTGAACGTAAAAAAATATTTTAGACCCTTTTCATGAAAAATGTATAAAAAATATTTTTTTCGTTTTTTATTAAAAAGACTTTGTATCTACATATGTCCTTCTAGTGCTGAATGTAAAAAAATATTTTAGACCCTTTTCATGAAAAATTTATAAAAAATATTTTTTTCGTTTTTTATTAAAAAAACTTTGTATCTATATATGTCATTCTAGTGCTGAACGTAAAAAATAATATTTTAGACCCTTTTCATGAAAAATTTATAAAAAATATTTTTTTCGTTTTTTATTAAAAAAACTTTGTATCTATATATGTCCTTCTAGTGCTGAACGTAAAAAATAATATTTTAGACCCTTTTCATGAAAAATTTATAAAAAATATTTTTTTCGTTTTTTATAAAAAAAACGTTGTATCTACATATGTCCTTCTAGTGCTGAACGTAAAAAAAATATTTTAGACCCTTTTCATGAAAAATTTATAAAAAATATTTTGTTAGTTTTTTATTTAAAAAACTTTGTATCTACATATGTCCTTCTAGTGCTGAACGTAAAAAAATATTTTAGACCCTTTTCATGAAAAATTTATAAAAAATATTTTTTTCGTTTTTTATAAAAAAAACTTTGTATCTACATATGTCCTTCTAGTGATGAACGTAAAAAAAATATTTTAGACCCTTTTCATGAAAAATGTATAAAAAATATTTTTTTCGTTTTTTATAAAAAAAACGTTGTATCTACATATGTACTTCTAGTGCTGAACGTAAAAAAAATATTTTAGACCCTTTTCATGAAAAATGTATAAAAAATATTTTTTTCGTTTTTTATAAAAAAAAACGTTGTATCTACATGTCCTTCTAGTGCTGAACTTAAAAAATATTTTAGACCCTTTTCATGAAAAATTTATAAAAAATATTTTTTTCGTTTTTTATTTAAAAAACGTTGTATCTACATATGTCCTTCTAGTGCTGAACGTAAAAAAATATTTTAGACCCTTTTCATGAAAAATGTATAAAAAATATTTTTTTCGTTTTTTATAAAAAAAAACGTTGTATCTACATGTCCTTCTAGTGCTGAACGTTAAAAAAAATATTTTAGACCCTTTTCATGAAAAATTTATAAAAAATATTTTTTTCGTTTAAAAAAAAAAAAACTTTGTATCTATATATGTCCTTCTAGTGCTGAACGTAAAAAAGAATATTTTAGACCCTTTTCATGAAAAATTTATAAAAAATATTTTTTTCGTTTTTTATAAAAAAAACGTTGTATCTACATATGTCCTTCTAGTGCTGAACGTAAAAAAAATATTTTAGACCCTTTTCATGAAAAATTTATAAAAAATATTTTTTTCGTTTTTTATTAAAAAAACGTTGTATCTACATATGTCATTCTAGTGCTGAACGTAAAAAAAATATTTTAGACCCTTTTCATGAAAAATTTATAAAAATATTTTTTACGTTTTTTATAAAAAAAACTTTGTATCTACATATGTCCTTCTAGTGCTGAACGTAAAAAAATATTTTAGACCCTTTTCATGAAAAATTTATAAAAAATATTTTTTTCGTTTTTTATAAAAAAAACTTTGTATCTACATATGTCCTTCTAGTGATGAACGTAAAAAAAATATTTTAGACCCTTTTCATGAAAAATGTATAAAAAATATTTTTTTCGTTTTTTATAAAAAAAACGTTGTATCTACATATGTACTTCTAGTGCTGAACGTAAAAAAAATATTTTAGACCCTTTTCATGAAAAATGTATAAAAAATATTTTTTTCGTTTTTTATAAAAAAAAACGTTGTATCTACATGTCCTTCTAGTGCTGAACTTAAAAAATATTTTAGACCCTTTTCATGAAAAATTTATAAAAAATATTTTTTTCGTTTTTTATTTAAAAAACGTTGTATCTACATATGTCCTTCTAGTGCTGAACGTAAAAAAATATTTTAGACCCTTTTCATGAAAAATGTATAAAAAATATTTTTTTCGTTTTTTATAAAAAAAAACGTTGTATCTACATGTCCTTCTAGTGCTGAACGTTAAAAAAAATATTTTAGACCCTTTTCATGAAAAATTTATAAAAAATATTTTTTTCGTTTAAAAAAAAAAAAACTTTGTATCTATATATGTCCTTCTAGTGCTGAACGTAAAAAAGAATATTTTAGACCCTTTTCATGAAAAATTTATAAAAAATATTTTTTTCGTTTTTTATAAAAAAAAACGTTGTATCTACATGTCCTTCTAGTGCTGAACGTTAAAAAAAATATTTTAGACCCTTTTCATGAAAAATTTATAAAAAATATTTTTTTCGTTTTTTATAAAAAAACGTTGTATCTACATATGTCATTCTAGTGCTGAACGTAAAAAAAATATTTTAGACCCTTTTCATGAAAAATTTATAAAAAATATTTTTTTCGTTTTTTATTAAAAAGACTTTGTATCTACATATGTCCTTCTAGTGCTGAATGTAAAAAAATATTTTAGACCCTTTTCATGAAAAATTTATAAAAAATATTTTTTTCGTTTTTTATTAAAAAAACTTTGTATCTATATATGTCATTCTAGTGCTGAACGTAAAAAATAATATTTTAGACCCTTTTCATGAAAAATTTATAAAAAATATTTTTTTCGTTTTTTATAAAAAAAACGTTGTATCTACATATGTCCTTCTAGTGCTGAACGTAAAAAAAATATTTTAGACCCTTTTCATGAAAAATTTATAAAAAATATTTTTTTCGTTTTTTATTAAAAAAACGTTGTATCTACATATGTCATTCTAGTGCTGAACGTAAAAAAAATATTTTAGACCCTTTTCATGAAAAATTTATAAAAATATTTTTTACGTTTTTTATAAAAAAAACTTTGTATCTACATATGTCCTTCTAGTGCTGAACGTAAAAAAAATATTTTAGACCCTTTTCATGAAAAATTTATAAAAAATATTTTGTTAGTTTTTTATTTAAAAAACTTTGTATCTACATATGTCCTTCTAGTGCTGAACGTAAAAAAATATTTTAGACCCTTTTCATGAAAAATTTATAAAAAATATTTTTTTCGTTTTTTATTAAAAAAACTTTGTATCTACATATGTCCTTCTAGTGATGAACGTAAAAAAAATATTTTAGACCCTTTTCATGAAAAATGTATAAAAAATATTTTTTTCGTTTTTTATAAAAAAAACGTTGTATCTACATATGTACTTCTAGTGCTGAACGTAAAAAAAATATTTTAGACCCTTTTCATGAAAAATGTATAAAAAATATTTTTTTCGTTTTTTATAAAAAAAAACGTTGTATCTACATGTCCTTCTAGTGCTGAACTTAAAAAATATTTTAGACCCTTTTCATGAAAAATTTATAAAAAATATTTTTTTCGTTTTTTATTTAAAAAACGTTGTATCTACATATGTCCTTCTAGTGCTGAACGTAAAAAAATATTTTAGACCCTTTTCATGAAAAATGTATAAAAAATATTTTTTTCGTTTTTTATTAAAAAGACTTTGTATCTACATATGTCCTTCTAGTGCTGAATGTAAAAAAATATTTTAGACCCTTTTCATGAAAAATTTATAAAAAATATTTTTTTCGTTTTTTATTAAAAAAACTTTGTATCTATATATGTCATTCTAGTGCTGAACGTAAAAAATAATATTTTAGACCCTTTTCATGAAAAATTTATAAAAAATATTTTTTTCGTTTTTTATTAAAAAAACTTTGTATCTATATATGTCCTTCTAGTGCTGAACGTAAAAAATAATATTTTAGACCCTTTTCATGAAAAATTTATAAAAAATATTTTTTTCGTTTTTTATAAAAAAAACGTTGTATCTACATATGTCCTTCTAGTGCTGAACGTAAAAAAAATATTTTAGACCCTTTTCATGAAAAATTTATAAAAAATATTTTGTTAGTTTTTTATTTAAAAAACTTTGTATCTACATATGTCCTTCTAGTGCTGAACGTAAAAAAATATTTTAGACCCTTTTCATGAAAAATTTATAAAAAATATTTTTTTCGTTTTTTATAAAAAAAACTTTGTATCTACATATGTCCTTCTAGTGATGAACGTAAAAAAAATATTTTAGACCCTTTTCATGAAAAATGTATAAAAAATATTTTTTTCGTTTTTTATAAAAAAAACGTTGTATCTACATATGTACTTCTAGTGCTGAACGTAAAAAAAATATTTTAGACCCTTTTCATGAAAAATGTATAAAAAATATTTTTTTCGTTTTTTATAAAAAAAAACGTTGTATCTACATGTCCTTCTAGTGCTGAACTTAAAAAATATTTTAGACCCTTTTCATGAAAAATTTATAAAAAATATTTTTTTCGTTTTTTATTTAAAAAACGTTGTATCTACATATGTCCTTCTAGTGCTGAACGTAAAAAAATATTTTAGACCCTTTTCATGAAAAATGTATAAAAAATATTTTTTTCGTTTTTTATAAAAAAAAACGTTGTATCTACATGTCCTTCTAGTGCTGAACGTTAAAAAAAATATTTTAGACCCTTTTCATGAAAAATTTATAAAAAATATTTTTTTCGTTTAAAAAAAAAAAAACTTTGTATCTATATATGTCCTTCTAGTGCTGAACGTAAAAAAGAATATTTTAGACCCTTTTCATGAAAAATTTATAAAAAATATTTTTTTCGTTTTTTATAAAAAAAAACGTTGTATCTACATGTCCTTCTAGTGCTGAACGTTAAAAAAAATATTTTAGACCCTTTTCATGAAAAATTTATAAAAAATATTTTTTTCGTTTTTTATAAAAAAACGTTGTATCTACATATGTCATTCTAGTGCTGAACGTAAAAAAAATATTTTAGACCCTTTTCATGAAAAATTTATAAAAAATATTTTTTTCGATTTTTATTAAAAAGACTTTGTATCTACATATGTCCTTCTAGTGCTGAATGTAAAAAAATATTTTAGACCCTTTTCATGAAAAATTTATAAAAAATATTTTTTTCGTTTTTTATTAAAAAAACTTTGTATCTATATATGTCATTCTAGTGCTGAACGTAAAAAATAATATTTTAGACCCTTTTCATGAAAAATTTATAAAAAATATTTTTTTCGTTTTTTATAAAAAAAACGTTGTATCTACATATGTCCTTCTAGTGCTGAACGTAAAAAAAATATTTTAGACCCTTTTCATGAAAAATTTATAAAAAATATTTTTTTCGTTTTTTATTAAAAAAACGTTGTATCTACATATGTCATTCTAGTGCTGAACGTAAAAAAAATATTTTAGACCCTTTTCATGAAAAATTTATAAAAATATTTTTTACGTTTTTTATAAAAAAAACTTTGTATCTACATATGTCCTTCTAGTGCTGAACGTAAAAAAAATATTTTAGACCCTTTTCATGAAAAATTTATAAAAAATATTTTGTTAGTTTTTTATTTAAAAAACTTTGTATCTACATATGTCCTTCTAGTGCTGAACGTAAAAAAATATTTTAGACCCTTTTCATGAAAAATTTATAAAAAATATTTTTTTCGTTTTTTATTAAAAAAACTTTGTATCTACATATGTCCTTCTAGTGCTGAACGTAAAAAATATTTTAGACCCTTTTCATGAAAAATTTTGAAAAAATATTTATTTCGTTTTTTATAAAAAAAACTTTGTATCTACATATGTCCTTCTAGTGATGAACGTAAAAAAAATATTTTAGACCCTTTTCATGAAAAATGTATAAAAAATATTTTTTTCGTTTTTTATAAAAAAAACGTTGTATCTACATATGTCCTTCTAGTGCTGAACGTAAAAAAAATATTTTAGACCCTTTTCATGAAAAATGTATAAAAAATATTTTTTTCGTTTTTTATAAAAAAAAACGTTGTATCTACATGTCCTTCTAGTGCTGAACGTAAAAAAAATATTTTAGACCCTTTTCATGAAAAATTTATAAAAAATATTTTTTTCGTTTTTTATTTAAAAAACGTTGTATCTACATATGTCCTTCTAGTGCTGAACGTAAAAAAATATTTTAGACCCTTTTCATGAAAAATTTATAAAAAATATTTTTTTCGTTTTTTATAAAAAAACGTTGTATCTACATATGTCATTCTAGTGCTGAACGTAAAAAGAATATTTTAGACCCTTTTCATGAAAAATTTATAAAAAATATTTTTTTCGTTTTTTATTAAAAAGACTTTGTATCTACATGTCCTTCTAGTGCTGAACGTAAAAAAAATATTTTAGACCCTTTTCATGAAAAATTTATAAAAAATATTTTTTTCGTTTTTTATAAAAAAAACGTTGTATCTACATATGTCATTCTAGTGCTGAACGTAAAAAAAATATTTTAGACCCTTTTCATGAAAAATTTATAAAAAATATTTTTTTCGTTTTTTATTAAAAAGACTTTGTATCTACATATGTCCTTCTAGTGCTGAATGTAAAAAAATATTTTAGACCCTTTTCATGAAAAATGTATAAAAAATATTTTTTTCGTTTTTTATTAAAAAAACTTTGTATCTACATATGTCCTTCTAGTGCTGAACGTAAAAAAATATTTTAGACCCTTTTCATGAAAAATGTATAAAAAATATTTTTTTCGTTTTTTATAAAAAAAACTTTGTATCTACATATGTCCTTCTAGTGATGAACGTAAAAAAAATATTTTAGACCCTTTTCATGAAAAATGTATAAAAAATATTTTTTTCGTTTTTTATAAAAAAAACGTTGTATCTACATATGTACTTCTAGTGCTGAACGTAAAAAAAATATTTTAGACCCTTTTCATGAAAAATGTATAAAAAATATTTTTTTCGTTTTTTATAAAAAAAAACGTTGTATCTACATGTCCTTCTAGTGCTGAACTTAAAAAATATTTTAGACCCTTTTCATGAAAAATTTATAAAAAATATTTTTTTCGTTTAAAAAAAAAAATACTTTGTATCTATATATGTCCTTCTAGTGCTGAACGTAAAAAAGAATATTTTAGACCCTTTTCATGAAAAATTTATAAAAAATATTTTTTTCGTTTTTTATAAAAAAAAACGTTGTATCTACATGTCCTTCTAGTGCTGAACGTTAAAAAAAATATTTTAGACCCTTTTCATGAAAAATTTATAAAAAATATTTTTTTCGTTTTTTATAAAAAAACGTTGTATCTACATATGTCATTCTAGTGCTGAACGTAAAAAAAATATTTTAGACCCTTTTCATGAAAAATTTATAAAAAATATTTTTTTCGTTTTTTATTAAAAAGACTTTGTATCTACATATGTCCTTCTAGTGCTGAATGTAAAAAAATATTTTAGACCCTTTTCATGAAAAATTTATAAAAAATATTTTTTTCGTTTTTTATTAAAAAAACTTTGTATCTATATATGTCCTTCTAGTGCTGAACGTAAAAAATAATATTTTAGACCCTTTTCATGAAAAATTTATAAAAAATATTTTTTTAGTTTTTTATAAAAAAAACGTTGTATCTACATATGTCCTTCTAGTGCTGAACGTAAAAAAAATATTTTAGACCCTTTTCATGAAAAATTTATAAAAAATATTTTTTTCGTTTTTTATTAAAAAAACGTTGTATCTACATATGTCCTTCTAGTGCTGAACGTAAAAAGAATATTTTAGACCCTTTTCATGAAAAATTTATAAAAAATATTTTTTTCGTTTTTTATTAAAAATACTTTGTATCTACATGTCCTTCTAGTGCTGAACGTAAAAAAAATATTTTAGACCCTTTTCATGAAAAATTTATAAAAAATATTTTTTTCGTTTTTTATAAAAAAAACGTTGTATCTACATATGTCATTCTAGTGCTGAACGTAAAAAAAATATTTTAGACCCTTTTCATGAAAAATTTATAAAAAATATTTTTTTCGTTTTTTATTAAAAAGACTTTGTATCTACATATGTCCTTCTAGTGCTGAATGTAAAAAAATATTTTAGACCCTTTTCATGAAAAATGTATAAAAAATATTTTTTTCGTTTTTTATTAAAAAAACTTTGTATCTACATATGTCCTTCTAGTGCTGAACGTAAAAAAATATTTTAGACCCTTTTCATGAAAAATTTATAAAAAATATTTTTTTCGTTTTTTATAAAAAAAACTTTGTATCTACATATGTCCTTCTAGTGATGAACGTAAAAAAAATATTTTAGACCCTTTTCATGAAAAATGTATAAAAAATATTTTTTTCGTTTTTTATAAAAAAAACGTTGTATCTACATATGTACTTCTAGTGCTGAACGTAAAAAAAATATTTTAGACCCTTTTCATGAAAAATGTATAAAAAATATTTTTTTCGTTTTTTATAAAAAAAAACGTTGTATCTACATGTCCTTCTAGTGCTGAACTTAAAAAATATTTTAGACCCTTTTCATGAAAAATTTATAAAAAATATTTTTTTCGTTTTTTATTTAAAAAACGTTGTATCTACATATGTCCTTCTAGTGCTGAACGTAAAAAAATATTTTAGACCCTTTTCATGAAAAATGTATAAAAAATATTTTTTTTGTTTTTTATAAAAAAAAACGTTGTATCTACATGTCCTTCTAGTGCTGAACGTTAAAAAAAATATTTTAGACCCTTTTCATGAAAAATTTATAAAAAATATTTTTTTCGTTTAAAAAAAAAAATACTTTGTATCTATATATGTCCTTCTAGTGCTGAACGTAAAAAAGAATATTTTAGACCCTTTTCATGAAAAATTTATAAAAAATATTTTTTTCGTTTTTTATAAAAAAAAACGTTGTATCTACATGTCCTTCTAGTGCTGAACGTTAAAAAAAATATTTTAGACCCTTTTCATGAAAAATTTATAAAAAATATTTTTTTCGTTTTTTATAAAAAAACGTTGTATCTACATATGTCATTCTAGTGCTGAACGTAAAAAAAATATTTTAGACCCTTTTCATGAAAAATTTATAAAAAATATTTTTTTCGATTTTTATTAAAAAGACTTTGTATCTACATATGTCCTTCTAGTGCTGAATGTAAAAAAATATTTTAGACCCTTTTCATGAAAAATTTATAAAAAATATTTTTTTCGTTTTTTATTAAAAAAACTTTGTATCTATATATGTCATTCTAGTGCTGAACGTAAAAAATAATATTTTAGACCCTTTTCATGAAAAATTTATAAAAAATATTTTTTTCGTTTTTTATAAAAAAAACGTTGTATCTACATATGTCCTTCTAGTGCTGAACGTAAAAAAAATATTTTAGACCCTTTTCATGAAAAATTTATAAAAAATATTTTTTTCGTTTTTTATTAAAAAAACGTTGTATCTACATATGTCATTCTAGTGCTGAACGTAAAAAAAATATTTTAGACCCTTTTCATGAAAAATTTATAAAAATATTTTTTACGTTTTTTATAAAAAAAACTTTGTATCTACATATGTCCTTCTAGTGCTGAACGTAAAAAAAATATTTTAGACCCTTTTCATGAAAAATTTATAAAAAATATTTTGTTAGTTTTTTATTTAAAAAACTTTGTATCTACATATGTCCTTCTAGTGCTGAACGTAAAAAAATATTTTAGACCCTTTTCATGAAAAATTTATAAAAAATATTTTTTTCGTTTTTTATTAAAAAAACTTTGTATCTACATATGTCCTTCTAGTGCTGAACGTAAAAAATATTTTAGACCCTTTTCATGAAAAATTTTGAAAAAATATTTATTTCGTTTTTTATAAAAAAAACTTTGTATCTACATATGTCCTTCTAGTGATGAACGTAAAAAAAATATTTTAGACCCTTTTCATGAAAAATGTATAAAAAATATTTTTTTCGTTTTTTATAAAAAAAACGTTGTATCTACATATGTCCTTCTAGTGCTGAACGTAAAAAAAATATTTTAGACCCTTTTCATGAAAAATGTATAAAAAATATTTTTTTCGTTTTTTATAAAAAAAAACGTTGTATCTACATGTCCTTCTAGTGCTGAACGTAAAAAAAATATTTTAGACCCTTTTCATGAAAAATTTATAAAAAATATTTTTTTCGTTTTTTATTTAAAAAACGTTGTATCTACATATGTCCTTCTAGTGCTGAACTTAAAAAATATTTTAGACCCTTTTCATGAAAAATTTATAAAAAATATTTTTTTCGTTTTTTATAAAAAAACGTTGTATCTACATATGTCATTCTAGTGCTGAACGTAAAAAGAATATTTTAGACCCTTTTCATGAAAAATTTATAAAAAATATTTTTTTCGTTTTTTATTAAAAAGACTTTGTATCTACATGTCCTTCTAGTGCTGAACGTAAAAAAAATATTTTAGACCCTTTTCATGAAAAATTTATAAAAAATATTTTTTTCGTTTTTTATAAAAAAAACGTTGTATCTACATATGTCATTCTAGTGCTGAACGTAAAAAAAATATTTTAGACCCTTTTCATGAAAAATTTATAAAAAATATTTTTTTCGTTTTTTATTAAAAAGACTTTGTATCTACATATGTCCTTCTAGTGCTGAATGTAAAAAAATATTTTAGACCCTTTTCATGAAAAATGTATAAAAAATATTTTTTTCGTTTTTTATTAAAAAAACTTTGTATCTACATATGTCCTTCTAGTGCTGAACGTAAAAAAATATTTTAGACCCTTTTCATGAAAAATGTATAAAAAATATTTTTTTCGTTTTTTATAAAAAAAACTTTGTATCTACATATGTCCTTCTAGTGATGAACGTAAAAAAAATATTTTAGACCCTTTTCATGAAAAATGTATAAAAAATATTTTTTTCGTTTTTTATAAAAAAAACGTTGTATCTACATATGTACTTCTAGTGCTGAACGTAAAAAAAATATTTTAGACCCTTTTCATGAAAAATGTATAAAAAATATTTTTTTCGTTTTTTATAAAAAAAAACGTTGTATCTACATGTCCTTCTAGTGCTGAACTTAAAAAATATTTTAGACCCTTTTCATGAAAAATTTATAAAAAATATTTTTTTCGTTTAAAAAAAAAAATACTTTGTATCTATATATGTCCTTCTAGTGCTGAACGTAAAAAAGAATATTTTAGACCCTTTTCATGAAAAATTTATAAAAAATATTTTTTTCGTTTTTTATAAAAAAAAACGTTGTATCTACATGTCCTTCTAGTGCTGAACGTTAAAAAAAATATTTTAGACCCTTTTCATGAAAAATTTATAAAAAATATTTTTTTCGTTTTTTATAAAAAAACGTTGTATCTACATATGTCATTCTAGTGCTGAACGTAAAAAAAATATTTTAGACCCTTTTCATGAAAAATTTATAAAAAATATTTTTTTCGTTTTTTATTAAAAAGACTTTGTATCTACATATGTCCTTCTAGTGCTGAATGTAAAAAAATATTTTAGACCCTTTTCATGAAAAATTTATAAAAAATATTTTTTTCGTTTTTTATAAAAAAACTTTGTATCTATATATGTCCTTCTAGTGCTGAACGTAAAAAATAATATTTTAGACCCTTTTCATGAAAAATTTATAAAAAATATTTTTTTAGTTTTTTATAAAAAAAACGTTGTATCTACATATGTCCTTCTAGTGCTGAACGTAAAAAAAATATTTTAGACCCTTTTCATGAAAAATTTATAAAAAATATTTTTTTCGTTTTTTATTAAAAAAACGTTGTATCTACATATGTCCTTCTAGTGCTGAACGTAAAAAGAATATTTTAGACCCTTTTCATGAAAAATTTATAAAAAATATTTTTTTCGTTTTTTATAAAAAAAACGTTGTATCTACATATGTACTTCTAGTGCTGAACGTAAAAAAAATATTTTAGACCCTTTTCATGAAAAATGTATAAAAAATATTTTTTTCGTTTTTTATAAAAAAAAACGTTGTATCTACATGTCCTTCTAGTGCTGAACTTAAAAAATATTTTAGACCCTTTTCATGAAAAATTTATAAAAAATATTTTTTTCGTTTTTTATTTAAAAAACGTTGTATCTACATATGTCCTTCTAGTGCTGAACGTAAAAAAATATTTTAGACCCTTTTCATGAAAAATGTATAAAAAATATTTTTTTTGTTTTTTATAAAAAAAAACGTTGTATCTACATGTCCTTCTAGTGCTGAACGTTAAAAAAAATATTTTAGACCCTTTTCATGAAAAATTTATAAAAAATATTTTTTTCGTTTAAAAAAAAAAATACTTTGTATCTATATATGTCCTTCTAGTGCTGAACGTAAAAAAGAATATTTTAGACCCTTTTCATGAAAAATTTATAAAAAATATTTTTTTCGTTTTTTATAAAAAAAAACGTTGTATCTACATGTCCTTCTAGTGCTGAACGTTAAAAAAAATATTTTAGACCCTTTTCATGAAAAATTTATAAAAAATATTTTTTTCGTTTTTTATAAAAAAACGTTGTATCTACATATGTCATTCTAGTGCTGAACGTAAAAAAAATATTTTAGACCCTTTTCATGAAAAATTTATAAAAAATATTTTTTTCGATTTTTATTAAAAAGACTTTGTATCTACATATGTCCTTCTAGTGCTGAATGTAAAAAAATATTTTAGACCCTTTTCATGAAAAATTTATAAAAAATATTTTTTTCGTTTTTTATTAAAAAAACTTTGTATCTATATATGTCATTCTAGTGCTGAACGTAAAAAATAATATTTTAGACCCTTTTCATGAAAAATTTATAAAAAATATTTTTTTCGTTTTTTATAAAAAAAACGTTGTATCTACATATGTCCTTCTAGTGCTGAACGTAAAAAAAATATTTTAGACCCTTTTCATGAAAAATTTATAAAAAATATTTTTTTCGTTTTTTATTAAAAAAACGTTGTATCTACATATGTCATTCTAGTGCTGAACGTAAAAAAAATATTTTAGACCCTTTTCATGAAAAATTTATAAAAATATTTTTTACGTTTTTTATAAAAAAAACTTTGTATCTACATATGTCCTTCTAGTGCTGAACGTAAAAAAAATATTTTAGACCCTTTTCATGAAAAATTTATAAAAAATATTTTGTTAGTTTTTTATTTAAAAAACTTTGTATCTACATATGTCCTTCTAGTGCTGAACGTAAAAAAATATTTTAGACCCTTTTCATGAAAAATTTATAAAAAATATTTTTTTCGTTTTTTATTAAAAAAACTTTGTATCTACATATGTCCTTCTAGTGCTGAACGTAAAAAATATTTTAGACCCTTTTCATGAAAAATTTTGAAAAAATATTTATTTCGTTTTTTATAAAAAAAACTTTGTATCTACATATGTCCTTCTAGTGATGAACGTAAAAAAAATATTTTAGACCCTTTTCATGAAAAATGTATAAAAAATATTTTTTTCGTTTTTTATAAAAAAAACGTTGTATCTACATATGTCCTTCTAGTGCTGAACGTAAAAAAAATATTTTAGACCCTTTTCATGAAAAATGTATAAAAAATATTTTTTTCGTTTTTTATAAAAAAAAACGTTGTATCTACATGTCCTTCTAGTGCTGAACGTAAAAAAAATATTTTAGACCCTTTTCATGAAAAATTTATAAAAAATATTTTTTTCGTTTTTTATTTAAAAAACGTTGTATCTACATATGTCCTTCTAGTGCTGAACGTAAAAAAATATTTTAGACCCTTTTCATGAAAAATTTATAAAAAATATTTTTTTCGTTTTTTATAAAAAAACGTTGTATCTACATATGTCATTCTAGTGCTGAACGTAAAAAGAATATTTTAGACCCTTTTCATGAAAAATTTATAAAAAATATTTTTTTCGTTTTTTATTAAAAAGACTTTGTATCTACATGTCCTTCTAGTGCTGAACGTAAAAAAAATATTTTAGACCCTTTTCATGAAAAATTTATAAAAAATATTTTTTTCGTTTTTTATAAAAAAAACGTTGTATCTACATATGTCATTCTAGTGCTGAACGTAAAAAAAATATTTTAGACCCTTTTCATGAAAAATTTATAAAAAATATTTTTTTCGTTTTTTATTAAAAAGACTTTGTATCTACATATGTCCTTCTAGTGCTGAATGTAAAAAAATATTTTAGACCCTTTTCATGAAAAATGTATAAAAAATATTTTTTTCGTTTTTTATTAAAAAAACTTTGTATCTACATATGTCCTTCTAGTGCTGAACGTAAAAAAATATTTTAGACCCTTTTCATGAAAAATGTATAAAAAATATTTTTTTCGTTTTTTATAAAAAAAACTTTGTATCTACATATGTCCTTCTAGTGATGAACGTAAAAAAAATATTTTAGACCCTTTTCATGAAAAATGTATAAAAAATATTTTTTTCGTTTTTTATAAAAAAAACGTTGTATCTACATATGTACTTCTAGTGCTGAACGTAAAAAAAATATTTTAGACCCTTTTCATGAAAAATGTATAAAAAATATTTTTTTCGTTTTTTATAAAAAAAAACGTTGTATCTACATGTCCTTCTAGTGCTGAACTTAAAAAATATTTTAGACCCTTTTCATGAAAAATTTATAAAAAATATTTTTTTCGTTTAAAAAAAAAAATACTTTGTATCTATATATGTCCTTCTAGTGCTGAACGTAAAAAAGAATATTTTAGACCCTTTTCATGAAAAATTTATAAAAAATATTTTTTTCGTTTTTTATAAAAAAAAACGTTGTATCTACATGTCCTTCTAGTGCTGAACGTTAAAAAAAATATTTTAGACCCTTTTCATGAAAAATTTATAAAAAATATTTTTTTCGTTTTTTATAAAAAAACGTTGTATCTACATATGTCATTCTAGTGCTGAACGTAAAAAAAATATTTTAGACCCTTTTCATGAAAAATTTATAAAAAATATTTTTTTCGTTTTTTATTAAAAAGACTTTGTATCTACATATGTCCTTCTAGTGCTGAATGTAAAAAAATATTTTAGACCCTTTTCATGAAAAATTTATAAAAAATATTTTTTTCGTTTTTTATTAAAAAAACTTTGTATCTATATATGTCCTTCTAGTGCTGAACGTAAAAAATAATATTTTAGACCCTTTTCATGAAAAATTTATAAAAAATATTTTTTTAGTTTTTTATAAAAAAAACGTTGTATCTACATATGTCCTTCTAGTGCTGAACGTAAAAAAAATATTTTAGACCCTTTTCATGAAAAATTTATAAAAAATATTTTTTTCGTTTTTTATTAAAAAAACGTTGTATCTACATATGTCCTTCTAGTGCTGAACGTAAAAAGAATATTTTAGACCCTTTTCATGAAAAATTTATAAAAAATATTTTTTTCGTTTTTTATTAAAAATACTTTGTATCTACATGTCCTTCTAGTGCTGAACGTAAAAAAAATATTTTAGACCCTTTTCATGAAAAATTTATAAAAAATATTTTTTTCGTTTTTTATAAAAAAAACGTTGTATCTACATATGTCATTCTAGTGCTGAACGTAAAAAAAATATTTTAGACCCTTTTCATGAAAAATTTATAAAAAATATTTTTTTCGTTTTTTATTAAAAAGACTTTGTATCTACATATGTCCTTCTAGTGCTGAATGTAAAAAAATATTTTAGACCCTTTTCATGAAAAATGTATAAAAAATATTTTTTTCGTTTTTTATTAAAAAAACTTTGTATCTACATATGTCCTTCTAGTGCTGAACGTAAAAAAATATTTTAGACCCTTTTCATGAAAAATTTATAAAAAATATTTTTTTCGTTTTTTATAAAAAAAACTTTGTATCTACATATGTCCTTCTAGTGATGAACGTAAAAAAAATATTTTAGACCCTTTTCATGAAAAATGTATAAAAAATATTTTTTTCGTTTTTTATAAAAAAAACGTTGTATCTACATATGTACTTCTAGTGCTGAACGTAAAAAAAATATTTTAGACCCTTTTCATGAAAAATGTATAAAAAATATTTTTTTCGTTTTTTATAAAAAAAAACGTTGTATCTACATGTCCTTCTAGTGCTGAACTTAAAAAATATTTTAGACCCTTTTCATGAAAAATTTATAAAAAATATTTTTTTCGTTTTTTATTTAAAAAACGTTGTATCTACATATGTCCTTCTAGTGCTGAACGTAAAAAAATATTTTAGACCCTTTTCATGAAAAATGTATAAAAAATATTTTTTTTGTTTTTTATAAAAAAAAACGTTGTATCTACATGTCCTTCTAGTGCTGAACGTTAAAAAAAATATTTTAGACCCTTTTCATGAAAAATTTATAAAAAATATTTTTTTCGTTTAAAAAAAAAAATACTTTGTATCTATATATGTCCTTCTAGTGCTGAACGTAAAAAAGAATATTTTAGACCCTTTTCATGAAAAATTTATAAAAAATATTTTTTTCGTTTTTTATAAAAAAAAACGTTGTATCTACATGTCCTTCTAGTGCTGAACGTTAAAAAAAATATTTTAGACCCTTTTCATGAAAAATTTATAAAAAATATTTTTTTCGTTTTTTATTAAAAAGACTTTGTATCTACATATGTCCTTCTAGTGCTGAATGTAAAAAAATATTTTAGACCCTTTTCATGAAAAATTTATAAAAAATATTTTTTTCGTTTTTTATTAAAAAAACTTTGTATCTATATATGTCCTTCTAGTGCTGAACGTAAAAAATAATATTTTAGACCCTTTTCATGAAAAATTTATAAAAAATATTTTTTTCGTTTTTTATAAAAAAAACGTTGTATCTACATATGTCCTTCTAGTGCTGAACGTAAAAAAAATATTTTAGACCCTTTTCATGAAAAATTTATAAAAAATATTTTTTTCGTTTTTTATTAAAAAAACGTTGTATCTACATATGTCATTCTAGTGCTGAACGTAAAAAAAATATTTTAGACCCTTTTCATGAAAAATTTATAAAAATATTTTTTACGTTTTTTATAAAAAAAACTTTGTATCTACATATGTCCTTCTAGTGCTGAACGTAAAAAAAATATTTTAGACCCTTTTCATGAAAAATTTATAAAAAATATTTTGTTAGTTTTTTATTTAAAAAACTTTGTATCTACATATGTCCTTCTAGTGCTGAACGTAAAAAAATATTTTAGACCCTTTTCATGAAAAATTTATAAAAAATATTTTTTTCGTTTTTTATTAAAAAAACTTTGTATCTACATATGTCCTTCTAGTGCTGAACGTAAAAAATATTTTAGACCCTTTTCATGAAAAATTTAGAAAAAATATTTATTTCGTTTTTTATAAAAAAAACTTTGTATCTACATATGTCCTTCTAGTGATGAACGTAAAAAAAATATTTTAGACCCTTTTCATGAAAAATGTATAAAAAATATTTTTTTCGTTTTTTATAAAAAAAACGTTGTATCTACATATGTCCTTCTAGTGCTGAACGTAAAAAAAATATTTTAGACCCTTTTCATGAAAAATGTATAAAAAATATTTTTTTCGTTTTTTATAAAAAAAAACGTTGTATCTACATGTCCTTCTAGTGCTGAACGTAAAAAAAATATTTTAGACCCTTTTCATGAAAAATTTATAAAAAATATTTTTTTCGTTTTTTATTTAAAAAACGTTGTATCTACATATGTCCTTCTAGTGCTGAACGTAAAAAAATATTTTAGACCCTTTTCATGAAAAATTTATAAAAAATATTTTTTTCGTTTTTTATAAAAAAACGTTGTATCTACATATGTCATTCTAGTGCTGAACGTAAAAAGAATATTTTAGACCCTTTTCATGAAAAATTTATAAAAAATATTTTTTTCGTTTTTTATTAAAAAGACTTTGTATCTACATATGTCCTTCTAGTGCTGAATATAAAAAAATATTTTAGACCCTTTTCATGAAAAATTTATAAAAAATATTTTTTTCGTTTTTTATAAAAAAAACTTTGTATCTACATATGTCCTTCTAGTGATGAATGTAAAAAATATATTTTAGACCCTTTTCATGAAAAATGTATAAAAAATATTTTTTTCGTTTTTTATAAAAAAAACGTTGTATCTACATATGTCCTTCTAGTGCTGAACGTAAAAAAAATATTTTAGACCCTTTTCATGAAAAGTGTATAAAAAATATTTTTTTCGTTTTTTATAAAAAAAAACGTTGTATATACATGTCCTTCTAGTGCTGAACGTAAAAAAAATATTTTAGACCCTTTTCATGAAAAATTTATAAAAAATATTTTTTTCGTTTTTTATAAAAAAAACGTTGTATCTACATATGTCATTCTAGTGCTGAACGTAAAAAAAATATTTTAGACCCTTTTCATGAAAAATTTATAAAAAATATTTTTTTCGTTTTTTATAAAAAAAACGTTGTATCTACATATGTCATTCTAGTGCTGAACGTAAAAAAAATATTTTAGACCCTTTTCATGAAAAATTTATAAAAAATATTTTTTTCGTTTTTTATAAAAAAAACTTTGTATCTACATATGTCCTTCTAGTGATGAACGTAAAAAAAATATTTTAGACCCTTTTCATGAAAAATGTATAAAAAATATTTTTTTCGTTTTTTATAAAAAAAACGTTGTATCTACATATGTACTTCTAGTGCTGAACGTAAAAAAAATATTTTAGACCCTTTTCATGAAAAATGTATAAAAAATATTTTTTTCGTTTTTTATAAAAAAAAACGTTGTATCTACATGTCCTTCTAGTGCTGAACTTAAAAAATATTTTAGACCCTTTTCATGAAAAATTTATAAAAAATATTTTTTTCGTTTTTTATTTAAAAAACGTTGTATCTACATATGTCCTTCTAGTGCTGAACGTAAAAAAATATTTTAGACCCTTTTCATGAAAAATGTATAAAAAATATTTTTTTCGTTTTTTATAAAAAAAAACGTTGTATCTACATGTCCTTCTAGTGCTGAACTTAAAAAAATATTTTAGACCCTTTTCATGAAAAATTTATAAAAAATATTTTTTTCGTTTTTTATTTAAAAAACGTTGTATCTACATATGTCCTTCTAGTGCTGAACGTAAAAAAAATATTTTAGACCCTTTTCATGAAAAATGTATAAAAAATATTTTTTTCGTTTTTTATAAAAAAAACGTTGTATCTACATATGTACTTCTAGTGCTGAACGTAAAAAAAATATTTTAGACCCTTTTCATGAAAAATGTATAAAAAATATTTTTTTCGTTTTTTATAAAAAAAAACGTTGTATCTACATGTCCTTCTAGTGCTGAACGTAAAAAAAATATTTTAGACCCTTTTCATGAAAAATTTATAAAAAATATTTTTTTCGTTTTTTATTTAAAAAACGTTGTATCTACATATGTCCTTCTAGTGCTGAACGTAAAAAAATATTTTAGACCCTTTTCATGAAAAATTTATAAAAAATATTTTTTTCGTTTTTTATAAAAAAAACTTTGTATCTACATATGTCCTTCTAGTGCTGAACGTAAAAAATATTTTAGACCCTTTTCATGAAAAATTTAGAAAAAATATTTATTTCGTTTTTTATAAAAAAAACTTTGTATCTACATATGTCCTTCTAGTGATGAACGTAAAAAAAATATTTTAGACCCTTTTCATGAAAAATGTATAAAAAATATTTTTTTCGTTTTTTATAAAAAAAACGTTGTATCTACATATGTCCTTCTAGTGCTGAACGTAAAAAAAATATTTTAGACCCTTTTCATGAAAAATGTATAAAAAATATTTTTTTCGTTTTTTATAAAAAAAAACGTTGTATCTACATGTCCTTCTAGTGCTGAACGTAAAAAAAATATTTTAGACCCTTTTCATGAAAAATTTATAAAAAATATTTTTTTCGTTTTTTATTTAAAAAACGTTGTATCTACATATGTCCTTCTAGTGCTGAACGTAAAAAAATATTTTAGACCCTTTTCATGAAAAATTTATAAAAAATATTTTTTTCGTTTTTTATAAAAAAACGTTGTATCTACATATGTCATTCTAGTGCTGAACGTAAAAAGAATATTTTAGACCCTTTTCATGAAAAATTTATAAAAAATATTTTTTTCGTTTTTTATTAAAAAGACTTTGTATCTACATATGTCCTTCTAGTGCTGAATATAAAAAAATATTTTAGACCCTTTTCATGAAAAATTTATAAAAAATATTTTTTTCGTTTTTTATAAAAAAAACTTTGTATCTACATATGTCCTTCTAGTGATGAATGTAAAAAAAATATTTTAGACCCTTTTCATGAAAAATGTATAAAAAATATTTTTTTCGTTTTTTATAAAAAAAACGTTGTATCTACATATGTCCTTCTAGTGCTGAACGTAAAAAAAATATTTTAGACCCTTTTCATGAAAAATTTATAAAAAATATTTTTTTCGTTTTTTATAAAAAAAACGTTGTATCTACATATGTCATTCTAGTGCTGAACGTAAAAAAAATATTTTAGACCCTTTTCATGAAAAATTTATAAAAAATATTTTTTTCGTTTTTTATAAAAAAAACGTTGTATCTACATATGTCATTCTAGTGCTGAACGTAAAAAAAATATTTTAGACCCTTTTCATGAAAAATTTATAAAAAATATTTTTTTCGTTTTTTATAAAAAAAACTTTGTATCTACATATGTCCTTCTAGTGATGAACGTAAAAAAAATATTTTAGACCCTTTTCATGAAAAATGTATAAAAAATATTTTTTTCGTTTTTTATAAAAAAAACGTTGTATCTACATATGTACTTCTAGTGCTGAACGTAAAAAAAATATTTTAGACCCTTTTCATGAAAAATGTATAAAAAATATTTTTTTCGTTTTTTATAAAAAAAAACGTTGTATCTACATGTCCTTCTAGTGCTGAACTTAAAAAATATTTTAGACCCTTTTCATGAAAAATTTATAAAAAATATTTTTTTCGTTTTTTATTTAAAAAACGTTGTATCTACATATGTCCTTCTAGTGCTGAACGTAAAAAAATATTTTAGACCCTTTTCATGAAAAATGTATAAAAAATATTTTTTTCGTTTTTTATAAAAAAAAACGTTGTATCTACATGTCCTTCTAGTGCTGAACTTAAAAAAATATTTTAGACCCTTTTCATGAAAAATTTATAAAAAATATTTTTTTCGTTTTTTATTTAAAAAACGTTGTATCTACATATGTCCTTCTAGTGCTGAACGTAAAAAAAATATTTTAGACCCTTTTCATGAAAAATGTATAAAAAATATTTTTTTCGTTTTTTATAAAAAAAACGTTGTATCTACATATGTACTTCTAGTGCTGAACGTAAAAAAAATATTTTAGACCCTTTTCATGAAAAATGTATAAAAAATATTTTTTTCGTTTTTTATAAAAAAAAACGTTGTATCTACATGTCCTTCTAGTGCTGAACGTAAAAAAAATATTTTAGACCCTTTTCATGAAAAATTTATAAAAAATATTTTTTTCGTTTTTTATTTAAAAAACGTTGTATCTACATATGTCCTTCTAGTGCTGAACGTAAAAAAATATTTTAGACCCTTTTCATGAAAAATTTATAAAAAATATTTTTTTCGTTTTTTATAAAAAAACGTTGTATCTACATATGTCATTCTAGTGCTGAACGTAAAAAAAATATTTTAGACCCTTTTCATGAAAAATTTATAAAAAATATTTTTTTCGTTTATTATAAAAAAACGTTGTATCTACATATGTCATTCTAGTGCTGAACGTAAAAAAAATATTTTAGACCCTTTTCATGAAAAATTTATAAAAAATATTTTTTTCGTTTTTTATTAAAAATACTTTGTATCTACATATGTCCTTCTAGTGCTGAATGTAAAAAAATATTTTAGACCCTTTTCATGAAAAATTTATAAAAAATATTTTTTTCGTTTTTTATTAAAAAAACTTTGTATCTATATATGTCCTTCTAGTGCTGAACGTAAAAAATAATATTTTAGACCCTTTTCATGAAAAATGTATAAAAAATATTTTTTTCGTTTTTTATAAAAAAAGCGTTGTATCTACATATGTCCTTCTAGTGCTGAACGTAAAAAAAATATTTTAGACCCTTTTCATGAAAAATTTATAAAAAATATTTTTTTCGTTTTTTATTAAGAAGACTTTGTATCTACATATGTCCTTCTAGTGCTGAACGTAAAAAAATATTTTAGACCCTTTTCATGAAAAATTTATAAAAAATATTTTTTTCGTTTTTAAAAAAAAAAACGTTGTATCTACATATGTCCTTCTAGTGCTGAACGTAAAAAAAATATTTTAGACCCTTTTCATGAAAAATGTATAAAAAATATTTTTTTCGTTTTTTATAAAAAAAACGTTGTATCTACATATGTCCTTCTAGTGCTGAACGTAAAAAAAATATTTTAGACCCTTTTCATGAAAAGTGTATAAAAAATATTTTTTTCGTTTTTTATAAAAAAAACGTTGTATCTACATATGTCCTTCTAGTGCTGAACGTAAAAAAAATATTTTAGACCCTTTTCATGAAAAGTGTATAAAAAATATTTTTTTCGTTTTTTATAAAAAAAAACGTTGTATATACATGTCCTTCTAGTGCTGAACGTAAAAAAAATATTTTAGACCCTTTTCATGAAAAATTTATAAAAAATATTTTTTTCGTTTTTTATAAAAAAAACGTTGTATCTACATATGTCATTCTAGTGCTGAACGTAAAAAAAATATTTTAGACCCTTTTCATGAAAAATTTATAAAAAATATTTTTTTCGTTTTTTATTAAAAAGACTTTGTATCTACATATGTCCTTCTAGTGCTGAATGTAAAAAAATATTTTAGACCCTTTTCATGAAAAATGTATAAAAAAATTTTTTTTCGTTTTTTATTAAAAAAACTTTGTATCTACATATGTCCTTCTAGTGCTGAACGTAAAAAAATATTTTAGACCCTTTTCATGAAAAATTTATAAAAAATATTTTTTTCGTTTTTTATAAAAAAAACTTTGTATCTACATATGTCCTTCTAGTGATGAACGTAAAAAAAATATTTTAGACCCTTTTCATGAAAAATGTATAAAAAATATTTTTTTCGTTTTTTATAAAAAAAACGTTGTATCTACATATGTACTTCTAGTGCTGAACGTAAAAAAAATATTTTAGACCCTTTTCATGAAAAATGTATAAAAAATATTTTTTTCGTTTTTTATAAAAAAAAACGTTGTATCTACATGTCCTTCTAGTGATGAACGTAAAAAAAATATTTTAGACCCTTTTCATGAAAAATGTATAAAAAATATTTTTTTCGTTTTTTATAAAAAAAACGTTGTATCTACATATGTACTTCTAGTGCTGAACGTAAAAAAAATATTTTAGACCCTTTTCATGAAAAATGTATAAAAAATATTTTTTTCGTTTTTTATAAAAAAAAACGTTGTATCTACATGTCCTTCTAGTGCTGAACTTAAAAAATATTTTAGACCCTTTTCATGAAAAATTTATAAAAAATATTTTTTTCGTTTTTTATTTAAAAAACGTTGTATCTACATATGTCCTTCTAGTGCTGAACGTAAAAAAATATTTTAGACCCTTTTCATGAAAAATGTATAAAAAATATTTTTTTCGTTTTTTATAAAAAAAAACGTTGTATCTACATGTCCTTCTAGTGCTGAACTTAAAAAAATATTTTAGACCCTTTTCATGAAAAATTTATAAAAAATATTTTTTTCGTTTTTTATTTAAAAAACGTTGTATCTACATATGTCCTTCTAGTGCTGAACGTAAAAAAAATATTTTAGACCCTTTTCATGAAAAATGTATAAAAAATATTTTTTTCGTTTTTTATAAAAAAAACGTTGTATCTACATATGTACTTCTAGTGCTGAACGTAAAAAAAATATTTTAGACCCTTTTCATGAAAAATGTATAAAAAATATTTTTTTCGTTTTTTATAAAAAAAAACGTTGTATCTACATGTCCTTCTAGTGCTGAACGTAAAAAAAATATTTTAGACCCTTTTCATGAAAAATTTATAAAAAATATCTTTTTCGTTTTTTATTTAAAAAACGTTGTATCTACATATGTCCTTCTAGTGCTGAACGTAAAAAAATATTTTAGACCCTTTTCATGAAAAATTTATAAAAAATATTTTTTTCGTTTTTTATAAAAAAACGTTGTATCTACATATGTCATTCTAGTGCTGAACGTAAAAAAAATATTTTAGACCCTTTTCATGAAAAAATTATAAAAAATATTTTTTTCGTTTTTTATAAAAAAACGTTGTATCTACATATGTCATTCTAGTGCTGAACGTAAAAAAAATATTTTAGACCCTTTTCATGAAAAATTTATAAAAAATATTTTTTTCGTTTTTTATTAAAAAGACTTTGTATCTACATATGTCCTTCTAGTGCTGAATGTAAAAAAATATTTTAGACCCTTTTCATGAAAAATTTATAAAAAATATTTTTTTCGTTTTTTATTAAAAAAACTTTGTATCTATATATGTCCTTCTAGTGCTGAACGTAAAAAAAATATTTTAGACCCTTTTCATGAAAAATTTATAAAAAATATTTTTTTCGTTTTTTATAAAAAAAACGTTGTATCTACATATGTACTTCTAGTGCTGAACGTAAAAAAAATATTTTAGACCCTTTTCATGAAAAATGTATAAAAAATATTTTTTTCGTTTTTTATAAAAAAAAACGTTGTATCTACATATGTCCTTCTAGTGCTGAACGTAAAAAAAATATTTTAGACCCTTTTCATGAAAAATTTATAAAAAATATTTTTTTCGTTTTTTATTAAAAAAACGTTGTATCTACATATGTCCTTCTAGTGCTGAACGTAAAAAAAATATTTTAGACCCTTTTCATGAAAAATTTATAAAAAATATTTGTTTCGTTTTTTATAAAAAAAAACGTATCTACATATGTCCTTCTAGTGCTGAACGTAAAAAAAATATTTTAGACCCTTTTCATGAAAAATTTATAAAAAATATTTTTTACGTTTTTTATTAAAAAAACGTTGTATCTACATATGTCCTTCTAGTGCTGAACGTAAAAAAAATATTTTAGACCCTTTTCATGAAAATTTTATAAAAATTATTTTTTTCGGTTTTTATAAAAAAACGTTGTATCTACATATGTCCTTCTAGTGCTGAACGTAAAAAAAATATTTTAGACCCTTTTCATGAAAAATGTATAAAAAATATTTTTTTCGTTTTTTATAAAAAAAACGTTGTATCTACATATGTACTTCTAGTGCTGAACGTAAAAAAAATATTTTAGACCCTTTTCATGAAAAATGTATAAAAAATATTTTTTTCGTTTTTTATTAAAAAGACTTTGTATCTACATATGTCCTTCTAGTGCTGAATGTAAAAAAATATTTTAGACCCTTTTCATGAAAAATGTATAAAAAATATTTTTTTCGTTTTTTATTAAAAAAACTTTGTATCTACATATGTCCTTCTAGTGCTGAACGTAAAAAAATATTTTAGACCCTTTTCATGAAAAATTTATAAAAAATATTTTTTTCGTTTTTTATAAAAAAAACTTTGTATCTACATATGTCCTTCTAGTGATGAACGTAAAAAAAATATTTTAGACCCTTTTCATGAAAAATGTATAAAAAATATTTTTTTCGTTTTTTATAAAAAAAACGTTGTATCTACATATGTACTTCTAGTGCTGAACGTAAAAAAAATATTTTAGACCCTTTTCATGAAAAATGTATAAAAAATATTTTTTTCGTTTTTTATAAAAAAAAACGTTGTATCTACATGTCCTTCTAGTGATGAACGTAAAAAAAATATTTTAGACCCTTTTCATGAAAAATGTATAAAAAATATTTTTTTCGTTTTTTATAAAAAAAACGTTGTATCTACATATGTACTTCTAGTGCTGAACGTAAAAAAAATATTTTAGACCCTTTTCATGAAAAATGTATAAAAAATATTTTTTTCGTTTTTTATAAAAAAAAACGTTGTATCTACATGTCCTTCTAGTGCTGAACTTAAAAAATATTTTAGACCCTTTTCATGAAAAATTTATAAAAAATATTTTTTTCGTTTTTTATTTAAAAAACGTTGTATCTACATATGTCCTTCTAGTGCTGAACGTAAAAAAATATTTTAGACCCTTTTCATGAAAAATGTATAAAAAATATTTTTTTCGTTTTTTATAAAAAAAAACGTTGTATCTACATGTCCTTCTAGTGCTGAACTTAAAAAAATATTTTAGACCCTTTTCATGAAAAATTTATAAAAAATATTTTTTTCGTTTTTTATTTAAAAAACGTTGTATCTACATATGTCCTTCTAGTGCTGAACGTAAAAAAAATATTTTAGACCCTTTTCATGAAAAATGTATAAAAAATATTTTTTTCGTTTTTTATAAAAAAAACGTTGTATCTACATATGTACTTCTAGTGCTGAACGTAAAAAAAATATTTTAGACCCTTTTCATGAAAAATGTATAAAAAATATTTTTTTCGTTTTTTATAAAAAAAAACGTTGTATCTACATGTCCTTCTAGTGCTGAACGTAAAAAAAATATTTTAGACCCTTTTCATGAAAAATTTATAAAAAATATCTTTTTCGTTTTTTATTTAAAAAACGTTGTATCTACATATGTCCTTCTAGTGCTGAACGTAAAAAAATATTTTAGACCCTTTTCATGAAAAATTTATAAAAAATATTTTTTTCGTTTTTTATAAAAAAACGTTGTATCTACATATGTCATTCTAGTGCTGAACGTAAAAAAAATATTTTAGACCCTTTTCATGAAAAATTTATAAAAAATATTTTTTTCGTTTTTTATAAAAAAACGTTGTATCTACATATGTCATTCTAGTGCTGAACGTAAAAAAAATATTTTAGACCCTTTTCATGAAAAATTTATAAAAAATATTTTTTTCGTTTTTTATTAAAAAGACTTTGTATCTACATATGTCCTTCTAGTGCTGAATGTAAAAAAATATTTTAGACCCTTTTCATGAAAAATTTATAAAAAATATTTTTTTCGTTTTTTATTAAAAAAACTTTGTATCTATATATGTCCTTCTAGTGCTGAACGTAAAAAATAATATTTTAGACCCTTTTCATGAAAAATGTATAAAAAATATTTTTTTCGTTTTTTATAAAAAAAGCGTTGTATCTACATATGTCCTTCTAGTGCTGAACGTAAAAAAAATATTTTAGACCCTTTTCATGAAAAATTTATAAAAAATATTTTTTTCGTTTTAAAAAAAAAAAACTTTGTATCTATATATGTCCTTCTAGTGCTGAACGTAAAAAAAATATTTTAGACCCTTTTCATGAAAAATTTATAAAAAATATTTTTTTCGTTTTTTATAAAAAAAACGTTGTATCTACATATGTACTTCTAGTGCTGAACGTAAAAAAAATATTTTAGACCCTTTTCATGAAAAATGTATAAAAAATATTTTTTTCGTTTTTTATAAAAAAAAACGTTGTATCTACATATGTCCTTCTAGTGCTGAACGTAAAAAAAATATTTTAGACCCTTTTCATGAAAAATTTATAAAAAATATTTTTTTCGTTTTTTATTAAAAAAACGTTGTATCTACATATGTCCTTCTAGTGCTGAACGTAAAAAAAATATTTTAGACCCTTTTCATGAAAAATTTATAAAAAATATTTATTTCGTTTTTTATAAAAAAAAACGTATCTACATATGTCCTTCTAGTGCTGAACGTAAAAAAAATATTTTAGACCCTTTTCATGAAAAATTTATAAAAAATATTTTTTACGTTTTTTATTAAAAAAACGTTGTATCTACATATGTCCTTCTAGTGCTGAACGTAAAAAAAATATTTTAGACCCTTTTCATGAAAATTTTATAAAAATTATTTTTTTCGGTTTTTATAAAAAAACGTTGTATCTACATATGTCCTTCTAGTGCTGAACGTAAAAAAATATTTTAGACCCTTTTCATGAAAAATTTATAAAAAATATTTTTTTAGTTTTTTATTTAAAAAACTTTGTATCTACATATGTCCTTCTAGTGCTGAACGTAAAAAAAATATTTTAGACCCTTTTCATTAAAAATTTATAAAAAATATTTTTTTAGTTTTTTATTTAAAAAACTTTGTATCTACATATGTCCTTCTAGTGCTGAACGTAAAAAAATATTTTAGACCCTTTTCATGAAAAATTTATAAAAAATATTTTTTTAGTTTTTTATTTAAAAAACTTTGTATCTACATATGTCCTTCTAGTGCTGAACGTAAAAAAATATTTTAGACCCTTTTCATGAAAAATTTATAAAAAATATTTTTTTCGTTTTTTATAAAAAAAACTTTGTATCTACATATGTCCTTCTAGTGATGAACGTAAAAAAAATATTTTAGACCCTTTTCATGAAAAATGTATAAAAAATATTTTTTTCGTTTTTTATAAAAAAAACGTTGTATCTACATATGTCCTTCTAGTGCTGAACGTAAAAAAAATATTTTAGACCCTTTTCATGAAAAATGTATAAAAAATATTGTTTTCGTTTTTTATAAAAAAAAACGTTGTATCTACATGTCCTTCTAATGCTGAACGTAAAAAAAATATTTTAGACCCTTTTCATGAAAAATGTATAAAAAATATTTTTTTCGTTTTTTATAAAACAAACTTTGTATCTACATATGTCCTTCTAGTGCTGAACGTAAAAAAAATATTTTAGACCCTTTTCATGAAAAATGTATAAAAAATATTTTTTTCGTTTTTTATAAAAAAAAACGTTGTATCTACATGTCCTTCTAGTGCTGAACGTAAAAAAAATATTTTAGACCCTTTTCATGAAAAATTTATAAAAAATATTTTTTTCGTTTTTTATTTAAAAAACGTTGTATCTACATATGTCCTTCTAGTGCTGAACGTAAAAAAAATATTTTAGACCCTTTTCATTAAAAATTTATAAAAAATATTTTTTTCGTTTTTTATAAAAAAAACGTTGTATCTACATATGTCCTTCTAGTGCTGAACGTAAAAAAAATATTTTAGACCCTTTTCATTAAAAATTTATAAAAAATATTGTTTTAGTTTTTTATTTAAAAAACTTTGTATCTACATATGTCCTTCTAGTGCTGAACGTAAAAAAATATTTTAGACCCTTTTCATGAAAAATTTATAAAAAATATTTTTTTAGTTTTTTATTTAAAAAACTTTGTATCTACATATGTCCTTCTAGTGCTGAACGTAAAAAAATATTTTAGACCCTTTTCATGAAAAATTTATAAAAAATATTTTTTTAGTTTTTTATAAAAAAAACTTTGTATCTACATATGTCCTTCTAGTGATGAACGTAAAAAAAATATTTCAGACCCTTTTCATGAAAAATTTATAAAAAATATTTTTTTAGTTTTTTATTAAAAAAACGTTGTATCTACATATGTCCTTCTAGTGCTGAACGTAAAAAAAATATTTTAGACCCTTTTCATTAAAAATTTATAAAAAATATTTTTTTAGTTTTTTATTTAAAAAACTTTGTATCTACATATGTCCTTCTAGTGCTGAACGTAAAAAAATATTTTAGACCCTTTTCATGAAAAATTTATAAAAAATATTTTTTTCGTTTTTTATAAAAAAACTTTGTATCTACATATGTCATTCTAGTGATGAACATAAAAAAAATATTTTAGACCCTTTTCATGAAAAATTTATAAAAAATATTTTTTTCGTTTAAAAAAAAAAAACTTTGTATCTATATATGTCCTTCTAGTGCTGAACGTAAAAAAGAATATTTTAGACCCTTTTCATGAAAAATTTATAAAAAATATTTTTTTCGTTTAAAAAAAAAAAAACTTTGTATC
Source organism: Coregonus lavaretus (assembly GCF_964263955.1). Lineage (NCBI taxonomy): Eukaryota > Metazoa > Chordata > Actinopteri > Salmoniformes > Salmonidae > Coregonus > Coregonus lavaretus. Next base: position 138,004 of record NW_028162617.1, read on the forward strand.
TATATATGTCCTTCTAGTGCTGAACGTAAAAAATAATATTTTAGACCCTTTTCATGAAAAATTTATAAAAAATATTTTTTTCGTTTTTTATAAAAAAAACGTTGTATCTACATATGTCCTTCTAGTGCTGAACGTAAAAAAAATATTTTAGACCCTTTTCATGAAAATTTTATAAAAAATATTTTTTTCGTTTTTTATTAAAAAAACGTTGTATCTACATATGTCCTTCTAGTGCTGAACATAAAAAAATATTTTAGACCCTTTTCATGAAAAATTTATAAAAAATATTTTTTTAGTTTTTTATTTAAAAAACTTTGTATCTACATATGTCCTTCTAGTGCTGAACGTAAAAAAATATTTTAGACCCTTTTCATGAAAAATTTATAAAAAATATTTTTTTCGTTTTTTATAAAAAAAACTTTGTATCTACATATGTCCTTCTAGTGATGAACGTAAAAAAAATATTTTAGACCCTTTTCATGAAAAATGTATAAAAAATATTTTTTTCGTTTTTTATAAAAAAAACTTTGTATCTACATATGTCCTTCTAGTGATGAACGTAAAAAAAATATTTTAGACCCTTTTCATGAAAAATGTATAAAAAATATTTTTTTCGTTTTTTATAAAAAAAACGTTGTATCTACATATGTCCTTCTAGTGCTGAACGTAAAAAAAATATTTTAGACCCTTTTCATGAAAAATGTATAAAAAATATTTTTTTCGTTTTTTATAAAAAAAACGTTGTATCTACATATGTCCTTCTAGTGCTGAACGTAAAAAAAATATTTTAGACCCTTTTCATGAAAAATGTATAAAAAATATTTTTTTCGTTTTTTATAAAAAAAACGTTGTATCTACATATGTCCTTCTAGTGCTGAACGTAAAAAAAATATTTTAGACCCTTTTCATGAAAAATGTATAAAAAATATTTTTTTCGTTTTTTATAAAAAAAACTTTGTATCTATATATGTCCTTCTAGTGCTGAACGTAAAAAATAATATTTTAGACCCTTTTCATGAAAAATGTATAAAAAATATTTTTTTCGTTTTTTATAAAAAAAATGTTGTATCTACATATGTCCTTCTAGTGCTGAACGTAAAAAAATATTTTAGACCCTTTTCATGAAA